>NC_031774.1:40775821-40870233 GCF_001522545.3 Parus major | reverse complement strand
AGTTCCCCAAAAAAAAAAAAAAAAAAAAAGGAAAACAAAGAAAGACACAGATGCCAAACAGTAAAGGGCTTCTCACATTCAGCATGACGAGCCCCTGCTGACACAAATTTGGGGTGGAGGGTATGTACGGCTTCACAGATGATGTCCTACATCACCATGCATGGCTGATCACTCTCTACAGATGCACATGTGGTGGAAGGGACCAAGTTTCCTGCTCAGGGTACTGGCCCAAGGCTGACCCTTCTCTCTGCTCCTGTAGCTGCAGCAAACATGCCCACAGCCCTTGAAAGTCACCCAGTGCAAGAGAACAAGGGTCTGAATGGCCCTTATGGGGACTGAGATTTCTCTGCAGCTCTAGGAAAAGTGCTGTCAGGACCAGGACAGTAAAAGATCATGACTCCTCCAATTGTCCCCGGTGTGTGCTGAAGGGGTGGGAAGGAATGCTACCCCCACAGTAAGTCTGCACTCCACGTGTTAGCAACAACCAGCACCCAAGCACTGCAGACAAAAGTTTATGTAAAAGCTTGAGTCATTTAGAACTAATCTGACATGTTTCACATAAGTTCTAATTTCACAGAGAACCTGCTATTTAAACATAAAATGTGGCAGTAACCCCAGGACTGTGGGCAGAAGTGTGTCTTTAGTCTGGCACAGGGAAAGGTACATCCTCCAGTGATGCCTTGTAGCTACAGTAAGTTTAGTTCCTATATGAACCAAACACAGGAATAACAATGGTTAATCCTGCTACACAACCATAAATAAGGAAATATGAAGCCCAGTAACAAGCACAGCATTTCATAAGATTATGCTATCAGCTGGCTGAGAAATCAGTCTCAGACTTGTCTATCAGACAACTGGTTAGTGATACAAGGCTGTTTGGCTTGTAGCATAAGAAAAACGGTGTTCACACTTGGCCCTGATGATATAGGGAAAGAAATAACACAGCAAGCATCTCCTTACATAAAGTTTCTCCTCAGAAATATTCTGCTGAGGGTTAATAAAATAAGTATTTTGGGGGCAAATGTTTAAACATTAATACAGACCAACTTAAGTGGAACATTTAATCAACAACAATGAAAACTGGTCTCTTACAATGGCTCCCTTTCACTCTGTGGTAAAACAGAGCTCTGCATCGTAGAGGCTTTTTCATTTAACAATTAAATATTCCACAATTTTTTGACTTTTCAGTTGTTTCTACACAAAAATATTCTACCCAGTTCTCTAAGAGCAGCATAAATCTAAAGCAGTGTATGTCTGATGACCTGTTTACAAACCAAGGTTTATTTGCCAAAAGAGATTAATCAATAATTTCAAATTAACACATGTCAATAATATTACAATTAATTTGCCAGCAGAAAAATGAATGAAAAATCAGGGAAATGCAAATGAACAAAGGAAAAAGAAAATGTAATGAACAAAGCATTCAGTTTCTCCATTCCCTCTGCTCCAGACGGAGTGGTGTGGCTTCCAACTAACAGAGAGATCTCCGAGGTCAAGAGGGAATGGTTACCTGATGGGGTCTGTGAGCCAGACCCTTCTCCCCTAGTCCCTGCCCTTCAGTGAAACTGCAGCTTTTGCCATGGACAAATCATTTCAGCTGTTAATTTAGTCTCTCCTTTTGTAAAATAGGCCTAATAGTACTCACTTATCTACTTCACTAGGATGCTTCAAGGATTAAAATCGATGTGTCCCTGCCAAAGTAATGTGCTATAATTACCTTGTTAATGTGCCCTCTCTTGGATAAAATGAAAATTGCTTAGCTGCGTGTCAGAGTCCCACACCGCCCGTGACTTGGGCCCTGGGCGAGCTCAGGCAATTGGACAATGTTCCCTCAAGCTGATTTCTCTTGTGCAGCTGAAGGGAAAGCCCTGCAGCCACGGGCTGCAGCAGGTACACGGTGCTTGGTTCTGCTTCCTCAAAGTCACTAATTAAGCAGAAGAGTGCTCCTTTACACATCACTGGGAGGTAAGGACTACATTTTCTGCCTACATTTGGGTGACAAAAAAAACCCCAAACCTGTTGACATCTTCCTTTACAGCAAACTAAATCCTTTCCTGATGAAAGCAGTGAAGCAGTCATCCTCTTTAAAATATATATTTGCCATGCAAGTCCCTGCCTGTGCTCTGACCACTTTTCCCCTACTCATTGATGATTATTCCCAGCTAAGTGCCCCTTTTTCTTCAGCTGGTCTAACTTCAAAAAAATGAGAAGAACAGTAAGAAATTATGCAACACAAAGGGAGAAGGTCTAAACCTTTTTTTTCTTTCCAAGAAAAGCAGCCAGAAGTACCTTTATTACAGATGCATTCTGGCAACTGCAAGTAGTCCCTACTATCCAGAGACGTGCAGAGCCCAGTCTATTCCCACAGGCACAAGCCAGTGAAGTTTGCCGACTGAATTTGTCCTCATCTCCCTTTGCACTGCATTGCATTACCTCACTCCCAGCCAATCCAGCAGTCTCATGCCTCAACACTCCCCTCTCGTCCAGGGCACACCCACTGCCAGAGCTGCTGATTGCCATCACAAACACGGCGGAGTCCAGAAAATCAGATACGGCTAGCTGTTGGCATTTGTGGAAATGCAAATAAAAACAGCACCGTTTAATAACGGGCAGACAAGGGCCTGACATGAGTATCTTCTGCCTCCAAAATATAAAGAAACCCAGAGCAGAGCAACATTTACATACTAAACAGCATAAAGTTATGTCCAGATAAATAGATTTTCCTGATTTTACAGCCCAGTTACAATAATCAGGAATAAGTTGACCCTCCTCTCAGGAGAAGAAGAAGGGGAGGAATTTCAAACAGCAGCACAAGTAACAGTGTTTCAGACAGGCCAAGACCTCTTAATTCACTACACGAATGGGTACAAAAGCTAAGATTGTAAGAAACAAACTGCACTCCTTTGCCCTTGGAAAACTCAAACATCCAGCCTCATACAGAAGAATCCTTCCTTTAGCAACCCTGTTTCAATGATAGCCAAGTATTATCACTGCAGGAGTCTTAAGAGGGTCTGCATTTCTTACAGATGTTATTTTACCCAAAGGACTTTCTGCCAAAGTTACAGTGAATATTTCTATTGTACTCCTTTAAAAAAAAAAAAAAAAGACACCATTATAAAACTTCATAAAGTATTCAACACACATCAATCCCTGAGCAATGATGACTCCACACATTTGCAAGGCGCACGTATTGTTTAAAGCACTGCAGACATCTAAGACTGGTTTTCCTGCTGTTTCTAAAGGTGGTCAGAAAAAGCAAGCAATACCAATTAGGGGAAAGATGCAGGATTTTTAAGAATCACAGCTGTGTTTGGGACCAGTGGGACCCCAAGACTGAACTCTGCAAAGAACAACTTTTTGCTGAAATGAGTTCTGAAATGGCCAGAGGAAAGCGCAGCTGACAGAACTGCTATGACCTCTGTCTATCACAAAAGCTGGTTTTTAACAAAGCTGTCATACAGCACTGAGCTGCAAATTCAGTGCAGCATCCAGGTGCTGGCATGGTCATCTCAGCCTCCTTCTGCCTCAGAAGAAGCTGTTCTGATTAACAGCCCGTGCTGCAGGAAAGAACAAGATTTCCAAGTAGTTTCACACAGGATTATTAATCACTGAAGATTTTACTCATAACCCACACTGTCTGTGTTGTGACATATGGCTGCTTTGCTGCCTCTGTGAGTAAATCTGGTACATTACAACATCCCCTGTGTGCCAAGTGTTTAGCAAACACACATGTTGGCAGCCAGAGTATTCCTGGAAAGGACATGTGTCTTGAAATGAAGCTGTGCCAACTGCTGCTCCATGTCATAACACAGAAAGTGCCCTAATATCCGAGTTCAGCAGTGCTGGCACAAAGAATGACTGTTATCTAAAAAGCAGAGCTGGAAAAATGCCATGAAAACTACAGTCAAATTAACAAATATGTGGGTTTGAGTACATCAGCTTCATAAGAATCTTCTGCTCTTCTCTTAATTGATAGAAATAAAGCGATTTCCATCAACAGCTACCTTGGAAATGTTTGGCCAGAGGTCAAAGAGATAACAAAGAAAGTGTGACAAGGCAAAGGATGTCAAGTAATTGGTATAAAAATATTGAATTGCTGCCCAAAAGCCATGAATACAGGCATCAGAGCTTCACAAAGATCAGTGACTAGGATGACACATGCACCTCTATTATATAGAGCTACCTAAATACTAATACACGCTGAAGAACCTGATGTCTAAGAGAACTTAGAAAAACAAAAGTGGCAGGAACAGAGAAAACATTTATGAAATCCAGAAAATGTAAAAACCAGATATTTGGACTGCAAAGTACAGTCATATTCATGATTCATATTATAGAAACAAAATAATCCCAAATAAGTCTCAGCATTTGTGGATCTGATTTTTCTGGACTCTTTTGGTTCAAGAGTCTATTTCTGGTATAATCAGTTTTTATCCTCCCTTAAAAATGTTGATTCCTGGTATTTTCTAAGTATTCTGAGAAAAGTGTATGTTAACAAAATTACAGCTGTTAAAGAGTTCATCATTTAAATTTGTGTGTATTTCACCAATACTGCACACTGTGGGCATTTGGGAAATGTTTGGAAATAACACCCAAAGGATTGAAAAGGACAATTCTCTGACCCTGCTTACAAAAAAAGGAGCTCTCCCTAATAATCAGCAGCACTGAGATTGTGGACATGTGATGTTTGCAGTCCTACTCCATCAGAAACAACAATGAAATGCAAGCATTAGCTAAGACTGCAGTTTTATAACACCAACTATTGATATTATTAAAGAAATGGAAAGAGAAAGAAGAAGCTGTTATATTGGGTTTTTCTGCGTGAGACAAAGTGTGGCAGAAGTGATGTGCAGATTGTGGATAATTTTTTTGTTGAAGGGTAGAAGATGCTTTCTCGCCTTACCTGAATTATGTTATTCTCTCTAAATATTCCAGCAAGTTGTATTAAGTAGCTGGTAACAAGTTAAATGCTGCAAAAAACTTCTATGTGCAATTTCTACCTGCCATTACCAAGTACTGACAGGCACCATTTCCTGCATTTCAGCACACATAGCTGCTGTTGAGTTTTGATTGGGGTATTTATTTTGAAAAGGTGAGTGATAACATTATCAAGAAGGAAATACTCCAGAAACAATGAGAGAAAGGGAGTTGAAAAGATGGTAAACAGTGCTTATCCAAACCATCTTCATCTCAGGTAGAAAGTAATTTTCTGAATCTTCTCCCTCCAAAAACAGCTATCATGGTGTTTCTCCTTTCCTGCTGCCACAGGCAGCAAACATCCATCTGTACTGCCCATTTTCAAATGTGTTATGATTTCTGAGATTCTCTTTTAATTACAACCACTAGAAGTTTTCATCAGAACTTTTAACCCGGCCTGTATATTTGTTCAGAAATGTGTACTGCCTAAATTTGCAGAATTTGCAGAATAAATTTGCCAGAAGCCTCTACCTGATGCATGTGGCATACTAATTCAATTAAAACTGGATGTCAGATAGAAACATTCATCTAAAACCGACTAGAATCACATTTTTCTGACAAAAAAAAAAGAAACTGTCTGAGGGCTGACTTCACCACTAATACAAAAACCTCCTGTTGGCATCATCTTTACCCAGTGCATCATAGGATACTGCCAATTTTATCACCTAAATTGCACCCTGCCCTCCTCCTTAAATAAAGGCCAGTAAATCTTAGTAGAGAAATGTAGGTATTAATCATTTGTGCCTTCCCATCCTTTCCACCATATATGCAAGTTGACTTCTCCTGACATTTTGACTGCCAGAGAAAGATCCATAGTTTCAAATATTCATGTACACATAAGAGAACACTTAGAACATTAAAATTTTTATTTAAAAAAGCCACCTTTAGAGGAGGCTAAGGAAAAGGAAATAGAAAATAGAATAGGAAATAGAAAAGGAATAAACTACCTAATCTCACATGATAGATTATAGAGCTGAAAGTGAACTCATTTTTTTCTCTAAAGATACCTGCCTTTCAACAACACCTTCCAACTGGAGTATTGCATATACTGTAAAATATTTATTAATCTAGTTTCATACAATTTACACACCCATGGGCTATTGGAGGTCAGTGAAAGTATTCACACATGAAGCAAAAGGATGCCGAGATACTTATTTGTCCAAAATTTTAAGCAAAAACTAGCCAGAAACAGGCAAATCTTTCTATGTCCCAGAATGTGCCTTAATGACTGTTCTTACACACAGCTTGGTCCTTCACAGGAAGGATTAAATAATAGTATCATGTTTCCTGAATTAAGTACCTTTCACTGCAATGGAAATTCATTGTACATACATCTGTAGGTAGAGGCAAGTTATAAATAATTAATATGATTACATGCAATATATATCAAGCCTGCAACAGATTATGTATGCGGGTCTCATACTGTATCTGCTGGGATAGTGTAATGTGATTTAGTAGATAAAACACACTTATTATTTAAAAGGGTTATCAAAAGTTGAAGCTACATTAAATTATACATTGAGTCATTGTGTTTGTGGGGGTGTATGTACTCCTATAGTTGCTGTGTACAAATCAATCGTGTCGCCTGTTAATCCCCTACACGTGCACAGCCCAGAGCATTAGACTGTAAGCAGTCAAAACCTAACACAGCACAAAAATACATGTGTTTTAATATGCGCTCTGAGCTTGGCTCTAAAGGCAGGATAGGCATACTATGGACATTTTCTAGGAAGGAATACACAATTCAGGATTGCATTGTACCCCAAATCTGTACTGCTTGATTGCAAACTGAAACGGCATCTCAGCGTGCACATGCACGCGAGCGGTGTGAGACACACCCGTTTCTGCCGCAGACGTACAACGCCCCCGCGGGCACTGCAGGTGCTTCGTCTTCACCCAGCTCTTCACCTGCCTCTCCATCGTGGGAGCAATACGTCAGTGATCACTCAGGAGAAACCAAGTGCTTCAGATTAAGAAAAAGAGGAAACAAAAGAGCCCCCTCTCCTTGTGAGACCCATCTGTGGTATTTCTGATCCATCTCAGTAAGGCCAGGTGAAGGCTTCTTACACTCAGTTCTGCCCATGCTCTGCAGTCATAACCTCCATGGCAGTGCCACCTCCTCTGGCACAAGGCCTGTGAGGAAAAGCCTGACAGATTTTCTAATATGTGCCACCTGGGACTCAGAAAACGCTTTTCATTTTTCCCCTCACAAACAAGAATCTTTCTAGATATTCAGGTCTTCTGATAATAAAACATCTAGATCTTTGTGATACTTCATATTTTATGCATCTGGTTGAGTAACTTAGTATCAATCTAGTCCAGTCACATTGTCAGTACAAGAGAACACAAAGGCCTTCACCCTGAAGAAGTGTTAAAAATCTTTCATGCAGGGCAAAGGTTCTGTGTATAGCCACTGCAGTATACACACACACACATATCCCTGCCATAGTCCCATTAACTCACAAAACAGTTTTCTTCTGAGTATGTTTGCATATGGTCATTCAGTTTAAGAAGAAACAGCAGAAACAGGATTCCTAGGAGCACAGGGTAGCAGGGAGTGGTAGGAGTAGAGAATAAAATTACGAGACAGAAGAGATGACATCTACACAAAAAATCCTTGATTTAATCAAAATAAAGGATAAGGTAGAAGCACAAGAAACAATGAAGCATCCTATAGGATATGTCACACCTTCACACAGCAGGAACAAGAAAACTGGGATGTTTTCACACAGTGCATAATAACCTGTGGAACTCACTACCAGAGTACCACTGAAGCCCAGAGGCCCAGCAGCACATAAAATAAAGCCAGGTACTTAGGCAGTCACAACATGTACTTATTAAATGGTGTTTACACATTTCTAGAAAATACACATTAACCCTGTAAAACACATGCAGAAGTAGTAAGTTAGAAAAGACAACTGTCAATGGAGTTGTCTTTCAAAGGTGACTGGAGTAAGAACCATCTTAGGCTGTGCTTTTACATGTCAACTGCAGCAGCATTGCTGATATACTAATTTTGATAGCAATCTGAGAAATGTCACATTGACACCAAATTGAAAACCGACATTTTTCCTTCATGAGCATTACCTTTGCTACTGGCATTTATTCTGTATTCCTCCATATAACAAATGAGAATGTCAGGTCACAGCAATGCACCTGTTTGGCTCCCTGTTACTTCCAGGCTCACAGAGAAGTCTCTCCAAGTTAATTACTATGCAAAGTGAGAACACAGACAGATAACGACAAGCAGCACAGAAGTTAATGTATTTGTCTCTTTTGCTGCATTGGGTGGGTCTGAATTATCAATAACCTTTTCTGCACTTGAGCTCAGCTCCACCATGCCACATTCCAGATCCCTCTCCCTCTTTCTGCAAGAGCCTTGCCTTTATCTTCACAGCTTTTCCTAAAACATCAATATTTACTCAGAAGGAAAATGTGAACAAAAGTTACCTAGTAATTCCTCAACTGACTCAACTAAAAAAAAATATCATAATCTTGTAGGAATTATGGGCCAGAATCTCCAGATTCTGTTATCCACTCACATTGATCCAAGGAGGGATGCTCCCACCAATGCAGGCAGGACCTGGCAAGCAGAGAGGATGATACACCACTTCTTTTCCTAGATCTGGGACTAACTGCTCCACCTCCCTTTAAAAACATTTATATATATATAGAAAAATGAGCTTGATCTATTACCCAGCAGAGATCAGCACAGGAAAACAGCAACTCCACCCAAAGGCATCGATTCATAAGTGCCCTATATGGTCAAAGGTGATTGAATTTCAGGTTTGTTTAGGGACTTTTGGGGGGACATGGGGCTCCAGGCTGGGTTGGTTTGGGAGTTTTGGGCTGTTGGGTTTTTCTGTTTGTTTCTGGTGGCTTATGGTGGGGGACATTGTTGGTTGGTTTGTTTTTTTGGTTTTATTGTCATTGAGGATTTTTTGGTTAATTTTGGTGGCAGTGGTAGTTTGGGGGGTTTGGGCTTGTTTTTTTAGGTTTTTTTGTATCCTCTTCTTAATTTGCAGAAACTATCCACTCCTGCCTCCCTAGGTGGATCTCAAGGTGCTTGGCCCACCAGTAACCTATGCCCCAGAAAAGCAGCATCAGACAGCACCATGGACCACACTCAGCAAGCTCTATATAACCACATCTCTTCAGATTTATATGCCTAAGCATTCCTGAAAATTCATTTTCATACTTTCACATTCACTCAGTGGTCAATTATGTTGCAGAGATAGTAGATGGAGTTTGAGAATACATAAGAGTAGCTGAAGTTATGTGGTATGTGAACAATGTACACACAGCCTGTTAGAATTTTGAAGCTTTAGAAAATTACTTTTTTCATAAAAATTATTATACTGACATATTTATATTACCAATTGTTACCAGAGAAAATCACTGGAAGTCAAACCCTTAAAATTCAGTCTTAACAATGGACTTGCAAAGTGTGTGTTTCATGATACATCACAGTGTGTCCTGGCAGTGAGACTCTGATGGCCATGGGCCATCAGAGAGATGGATGAAGTCTGGCTGCCAGTCAGACAGCACCAAGATAGGAAGCCACTGAATACCTGCTGTTCTAGAGGCACTATCATGCCATCTCTATACTGCAGAAACTACATTATTAGTAAAAATATATGTGTTTTGAAGGAATTATTTTCTATGAAACATTTTCTATGAAAATTTAGTTTTGTAGTTTTTTCAACCAAAAAAAAGTGCTGGGTCAACAGTGAATCTTTTTACTGATATGCCCCATATTAAACAGCTGCTAGGTGTGAGCTATTGACATGCTGAAAGAGGCTGATGGATGATTCAGCACCATCTCTGGGCTCTGTCCCACTCTGTGGTTCATTTGGGGGTTTGCACTTGAACAAGGGGAAAAGTTAACTTGGTGAAAACAATGAGCAACATCCCTCAGAAGGTTCTAGGAACACTACATTTCAAGACACTAGGAGTAAATTGAACAAAGACAAGGAACAGAGGCAAAAAAACTTCTAAAAGGTAATCCTATCAGCTCTGTTTGGCACATTTGTAACTCCATGGTACTTGTACTCCCCTGCTCTTCACAGTCATGCTCCTTCCACTCCTCTCTGCACAGATAGTCCTTGCATCTCTCTCAAACAATCTTGCAATGCCTCACACTGGACACTTTTCCTTTCAAGTTACAGGAAAAGGCATGGATCTTCCATGCTGCTGAAGTCAGGCTACCAGTCTCTTTCAGGAGCATAACCACATCTATCTCTGAAGGCAGTCAGTAACTTCTGCACCTCTTAGAAATATCATATACTGCTATTTTAGCCATCATACAGAACCTCAATCTAAAGCCCAATCCACTGTGGTACGTAATCCTAAATCCATGGTTTTCCACTGAGTACAAAATGAGTTTCCAGCTTACTCAAAGTAATGTTATTTCCATGTTTGTAGAGATACGCAACAGGAATTAAGGGACTTCAGCTTCACCAAAGAGGAGTCTGGCTTCAGACCTTTCAGGTTCTGTGAACAAGAACTAAGTGTCCTAATTTTTGTATTAGGATGAACAATCCTGGGAAACTCAGCAAGAAAAATAGTAAAATCCCCCAGGAGGAGTTAGATAATGCTGTTTTCTTCATAGTAATCTAACTGAGGACATTTTAACTATTGAGTAATGGCCCTTGGAACCCTTGGAGATTTGTCCAAAACCAAGCTAACCACTGGAAATGCTTGTTTTAACACAGAGTGCCTCCCTTACACTTCTATTTCCTCCTTTATAACTTACTCCCACTCTTTCTGCTATGTTCCCTTAGCTGAAATGTTGCCCACTATTGCAGAAATGCAATGCAAGGTCCTGTGGACAGCTGTTCTACACTAGGGGACGTGAGGAGAGAAAAATCCAAGTTCTCTTGAAACAATGGCAACTTAAAAAGTTAGAAAAGCTTTATTAAAAATTCAGGTTGATGCAGGGCACTGGACATTCCACTTCTGCTTTTACAAAAAGATGTGGAGGACTTGACAAATTTAAGCACAAACATATTGCACATCTTATCCAGTCTCAAACTTTTTTAACACATAATCACAAATTCTGATTAATCATCTCACTTAGAGAGTGGAAGAATTATTTTTTGAAGCCTGGAAAGGGAAAGTAGTTTCCCTGTAATAATCCCAGAGGCCAGTGGCAGCATCTGAACCATTCTCTATGTCTACCAGAGTCCTGACAGAGACAGCTTTATTTTTCTTCAGAGCTTGTGGTTGGGATTTGGGTTTGCCAATTAATGCTGTGGCATCTGCTCTTGCAATGCTGAAAAAGGTGCAGGTTAAGGCTAGAGAGTTCAGCATTCACACTGCACAGCATGTTGGTATTTCATTGGAAATCTGCCAAAGTATTCACTGTGCCAGGAATCTACTCAGTGTCATAGATTGGGCATGACCAGTGTCTTCAGTACGATGAGAGAAAGATTACAAAAAGTACCTTCTATGAATATAAAGGGCTATCTGGAAAACAGAAAACAAATTCATACACAAATTTGAAACACTACGCAATAAAGTGATCCACCTCCAGTGGAGTTTAGCAAGTACAGCTCCGTGTCAGGAGAAATGGCAGATATGAGGTGTAATTACCTTTTTCTTCCCTCCAAACTGTGTTTTACAAACTAGGACTGACATGTGAACAAAGAGACTAAAAAAAAAGCAGGTTTTATCACCACAGCCTCTTAGAAAAGCCAGCCTACAACTAGCTGGAAAATGCAGGGGCTGCTAGCCTATGAAGGAGACCCAAATTAACAGTGAGAGCTAAAATACTCTGCACAGCCAGTTTATGTGCCTTTTGCAAAAGCTTATATGCTTCTAGCAAGAAATAGACATGTCCATGGAAACAAAACAGTCTGCACTGTTCTGCATCCAAAGGCCTCACGGCATTTTACAAAAGAAAGGAGTACCATTAACTTCCATTTTACAAAAGAAAAAACCTAAAACATAAAGATTAATGGCAGATCAACAGTACCAAATTTAGATCTGGTTCAGATTCAGCCCTTGCTCGTGCAGTTCTTCTCAAATCTCTCTCTTTTTCAAGTATGAAGAAAAACTATTTCTTCAAGGCTTCAGTGGATCTGACCAAGAGATAAATGTTATTTAACCTGAAGAGGGTGGGATGTAAGATCTAGAGAAGCCAAACAGGTTAACCCAGAGCATGACCAGCAGGTCATGTGAGGTGATCCTGCCCCTCTGCTCAGCCCTAGTGAGGCCACAGCTGGAGTGCTGTGTCCAGCTCTGGGATCCTCAGTCCAAGAGAGACATGGAGCTCCTGGAGTGGGTCCAGGGGAGGGCAACAAAGATGATCAAGGGTCTGGAACATCTCTCTCAGGAGGAAAGGCTGAGGGAATTGGACTTCTTCAGCCTCAAGAAGAGACAACTGAGAGGGGAACTCATCAATATACACAAGAATCTGAAAGGAGACTGCTGAGAGGAAGGATCCAGGCTTTTCTCAGGGGTGCCAAGCAATAAAATAAGAGGCAACAGGCAGAAACTGATGCACTGAAAATTCCACCTAAACATAAGAAGAATTTCTTTACTGTGTGGTTGACTGTGCACTAGAACAGGTTGCCCAGAGAGGGTGTGGAATCTCTGTCACTAGGGATACTCAAGAAGTCTCTGGACACAATGTGCTCTAGGATGAGCATGCTTGAGCAGAAAGGTAGAACCAAATGACCCCACTGCTGTCCATTCCAACCTTACCCACCATGTGATTTTTTTTAAATAATCACCTGAATCACCAACGCAGGATTTGCATTTAATTTAAATAGCTGTTTGATATATCTTAGAAAATTTAAATAGTTTAATATATCTTAGAAAATTGTAACACAGTCTTTGGGAAACCTATATTATTGACACCTGCTTAAAAATATGCATTCAGTATGACACTAAAGATGTTCTCCACATGATTTGATCAGGATGGTGAAAAGACAATGGAAGTAGCACAAACATGCATCTGCTGAGTTTAGAGAGTACCATCACAGACCACATAGCTCTGCCCTGTTTCCTCCCTCTCCACCTTGCCTAATTTGGACCTAAATAGAAAGTCTGAGAGTGTCCAAACACCCTGAGCTGCTATTAGCGAACATCACTTTCTGTTCACGCCCTGTAGCTCACCTTTAGCATGCTGCAAAATCAAGAGCTCACCAGTTTCCTCTACAAGCCCAAACAGCAGCTCAGAACAGCAAAGGAATCAGCTCTCCAGGACCATGGTTGTCCCATCCCCCAGTATGAGAAGCTACTATCAGTCATTTCTCAGTCTGCCAAGTTATAACAGAACAACTTAGTGGGTTCTACAATTTTCTGTGAGGAAGCTCTAGGATTTTCATGCTTTGAAACGAAAACTTGAATTTAGCAAATGCACAGCATGGGTACTCAGGATGCATATTGTAGGCCAAGTTCTTGTATTAGAAAAAACTTCTTGGCAAGTGTTACAAGTATAATGCCATTAATACTCTGTAACTGTGCTCTAAGATGGAAGTCTCACAGACTTGCCCTGGCAAAATTAGTAATTTAATAGCTTCTTAACCAGAGAGAAAAATTAAGATAGTGTTTCATACAGACCGTTGCCAGAAGTTCCTGCTTGTAGGTTTGACCATAAATCTCCACCTCCCTCCTCTGCAGAGGATCTAGCAGTTACAAGGCTGCTATAAACTAATTAAACTTCAGATTCTGTTAAATGCAGCATCAAATCTCATCATAAAATCTGAAGTCAAAAACTTAGATTGCTCATTCACTACAGTGAGGACTAAGGCCAAATCTGTTCCCTAAACCCTGCAAGATTTCAATGCTCTATATGAGATTGATTACAATGTAATTTGCTTTTCTGAGATTTACAGTTTATGTCTCTCACTACTTCAGCTAAGCATGTCAGCTCAGCTCTCACTTCTCCTTGCAACAATGCTAAATAGGAACATTTCTGAAATTTCAAACAAATTTAATGGAACGACAATCTTGTTTCCCACCTAGTTGACTGCAGCATTTACAGTAGATAATCTATGGAAGTAACTGACAATGCCAGCCAGACAATAAAAAAACAAACAAAAAAACTAGTATGACAATACCTGGGAGAGAATCTTGGTTTTAAATACCTTTTTCTTGGTAATTAACTGCCCAAATTCACCATCACCTTCCTACATCTTCACAACCTGGCTCCTAGGTGCCCAAAAATTCAGTAACCCCATTTCCATTTAACTCCATTACAGAGTACCTCTGTACAAAACTGGAAGCATATATTGACATTTACCTTGTCTCTTTCATGGCAGTGTAATGGAGTTCTTGAGTGAAGAGATCAGAGAGCCATAGAATCATAAAATGGCTCAGGTTGGAAGGGATTTAAAATATCATCTAGTTCCAATCCCCTGACATGGACAGGGACACCTTCCACCAGACCAGATTTCTCAGAACCCCATCCTTCTTGGCCTTGAACACTTCCAGGGCTGGGGCATCCACAGATTCTCTGTGAAACCTGTTCCAGTGTCTCACCACTTTCACCCTTTCTTTCTAATACCCAACCTCAGTCTACCCTCTTTCAGTTTGAAGACATTCCCCCTTGTTCTGTCACTACCTGCCCTTGCAAAAAGTCCCTCCCCATCTTTCTTGTAGGCTCCCTTCAGGTACTCCAAGGCCACATCATCATCATCATCACAGAAGCCTTCTCCTCTCCAGGACAAACAATCCCCACAATTTCAGCCTTTCCCTGTAGGAGAGGTACTTCATCCCTCTGATCATCTTGGTGGCCCTCCTCTGGACTCTCTCCAGCAGGTCCATGCCCCTCCTTTTCTGGTGACCCCAGAGCTGGACGTAGACCTCTAGACAGAGTTTCACCAGAAGGGAGGGGCAGAATCCCCTTCCTCACCCTGCTGCCCATGCTGCTTTGGATGCAGCCCGACACGTTTGGCTCTCTGGGCTGTGAGTTCACATGACTGTCTCATGCCCAGCCTCTCATCCACCAGCACCCCCAAGTCCTTCTCAGCAGGGCTGCTCCGATCTGTTCATCCCCAACCTGTGCTGATACCAGGATTGCCATGACCCAGGTGTAGCACCTTGTACTATTCCTGTTAAAACTCATGAGATTCCCACGGGATCTGTATTGGGCCCATTTCTCAAGCTTGTCCAGGTCACTCTGGATGATGTCCTGTCCTTCAGGATGTGGCAATCCCCCCAGTGAGCTAGGTGTAATCTGCAAACCTGATGAGAGTGCATCCTTTGCCTGTCATTCACAAATACATTAACACTGGTCCCAGTACAGACCCCTGAGAGACACCACTCATCAGAGATGTCCATCAGGACTCTGAATGACTGACTGCCACCTTCTGGATGCAATCATTCAAACAGGTTGTTATCCACCAAGCAGTCCACGCATTGATTCTGGTTAACTTGCGCGTAGAAGCCCTTCTTGTAATTCTTCTAGTCCCTTGCCAGGTTCAGTTCCAGCTTCATCCTGGCCTTCCTTACCCCCCTCCCTACACAACTTAACTTCATTTCTTCCCAGGTTACCTGTCCTTGTCTTCATTATCTGTGCATTTACTTCTTTCCTTTATTTTGACCAGCAGTTTCCTACTCAGCCAAGGGGAGTCTCTTGACTTTCTTGCCTGATTTTGTGCCCCTGGAAGCTGCTAGCTCCTGCACTCTATGGAAGACTTTCTTAAAGACTTACCAGTTCTCTTCCACTCCCTCCCCTGAGGGCAGTCTCCAAAGGGATGCCACTGATAATCTCCCTGAAGAGCTTTATTCCTTACCTGACCCATACCCCTCAGGACTGCAAACTCCACCAATGCATGATCACTGCATCAATCATAGCTTTTAAAGCTGAACTAAAACACAGGAAAAGAAAACCTCTTCATTAAAATCAGCCACCAGTTGTGGCCATAGAATTCTTTACTGTTACTATTAAATTATTATTACTAATGCAATTCTTATTGTAAAGGTGCAACTACAATTCATGTAGTTAAAAAAAAAAAAAATAAATCAGGAAGTATTTAAAATGCTGCTGCAACAGTAAATATCACCTCTGGCATATTTGTCCTGGAAGAAGAGAGCATGATTTGGAATACCTAATTGAAATGTGCTACAGGAGATAAGGCTGGCTGCAGAGACTGACATTTAAAAGCGGGAGACACCAAACAAGACATGAAATATCACTGTTGCTGCCTCAAAGCAGAAAGCCACTTTCACAGAACTGAAGCTTTCTCCTACTCACCCCTTGCCGCTCCCCAGCTGACAGACACAGCAAGCAATTAACCCCTTCCCTGGTGTCACCAGTAATACCACCCCCACAAAAATATAAAGGTTGCTACAATTTCATGTAGTTATTCCCTCCTGAAAATCACGCAGTCCTGCACGAAGCAGCATGTCTTCCCTCTTCCCGTTCCTTCCGTGCAAAATCTTGTTTCTTCCCTGACACATCAACATTTCAAATTCCAGCACACAAGATGCTGGAAACCAGGCTCTCCTCCTGCCTAACCCTGCATGGCAGCATGTACACCCTGTGCCTACTGGCCTCTGAGCAGGAGAGCTGGTAAACTCCTCCTCAACTGGAATGGAATGTAGGGATAGTGCCAGAATACAGAGCTGACGAAAAAAATCCTTGGCACACAAGGGATATTATGACATGTTTGACTGCTCAATCTTCTGCTGCCTTAGTCAGAAGAAGCACTGGTGCCTTTTGAGTCATCTGATCTGGTGTTGTGGACAAGCAGCAAGGGACATTAATCCAGCAGATTCTATAAATGCACAGTTTGCATCAACAACGCTTCAAGCAAGGACTTAATTAGAAAGTTACAGTTCATTACAAGAGCACCAATTAGCTTTTTCAACTACACATTTTTTCCTATGCCAGGATAGCAAGGCAAAGACTGGGATGCATATCAGAACCAAGCACCTTGTGCTGCTCAGTGAAACATCCCAGTGCTGTTGAACAAACAGCCCTGGTTAAAAAAGCCTGGTTAAAAAAGCCCTGGGTTTGAAATAGATGTTAGAAAATATGCTGTGAAGTTTCTGAGCCATTAGACTGTTCATACCAATAGACTGATCACTGATCTTGAGCAAAATGGGAAATCCTAGCCCAAGAGAATATCTTTTGAAATTTAAAAGTAAGATTTTTTTCATTTCAGGTTATCAATCAACACTTGCTTTCATACAGCACCATTTGGTATCTCCTTGCTTCCCTGAAACAGGATGGGCCAAAAAAGGAGGTTCCTCTTCATTGAACAATTCACCACGTGGAAAGGTCCATGGTGCAGCCAAGGAGACTCAGCAGCCCTGTTTTCCTGGAGCTATTCTAGTCACTCCTGATAGGCAAACAATTGTTCTATTCTCCCTCTGTTTTCAACTCAGACTTGCTGTGCAGGGTGTCCTTCCCTTCCACATTGTAGCACACACTGTATTTCTCTTCCATCAACTCCCTTTGCCCGATTCTGGAGCAATTTTATCAATAAAACCCAATACACAGAATTAGTAAACTCTGTGGACTCTTGACTAGTGCTTCCAGGTAGAAAGCTTGATACGCAACAGAACACAGAAATTCCCAGAAGGCTCATCAACCCTTATCACAGCATTTTAAAGAAACATGATAGAAATATTCCTTTGTCCTGAGTTGACTTTATGATACTGAATTGTATCTCCATTCATCTGTTTAGCCCAAAAATAACTTTTTCACCTTTAAAACTAGATCTGAGAGTGAAGGGAATGAGAAGGAGAAGCAGTGGAATATCTGAGGTGGCTGTATTCAAAAACATAGAGACAAAAGCTTCATCGTTCTCCCTCAGGGGCAGTGTTGTTAGCAGCACAGACAGCAGGAGAGAGCTTGCCTTTGCTTTTAGTTAGTTTTTAGCTAGCTGAGGCACAGAAGTTCTCCGGACTGTGGCTTTTCTTTTCTTGGAACTGATCAGCCTTGTTTTGAACTGAAAACCCAGACAAATACCAGGAGCTCATGCCTGTGGCCCACCAGGGCCTGGGATCTGGCATTTTCCAGCGCCCAAGGGACTGACAAGAGACTGAGTGAGCCAAGCTACACCCCACAAAAAAGTCTCTCTCTCTGAATTTGCTATCTCTTCAGAACGAGAAGTTACGTTATTTAATATTATTCATTTTTCTATATTTATGAGTACTTTGCTTGTTAAATAAACAAATTTTTTCCACTTTTCTCAAAAGAAATTTTTGTGTCCCAAACCAAGTAAGAATGAAGCTGCTTAAATTTGCTTTCTAGAAAGATCCCTTTGAAAATTTCCTCCCTATGTCCATGTCCTTGTCCTTCCTTTGCTGGGGACCCCCGAGCTGGATGCAGTTCTCCAAGCAGGGTCTCACCAGAAGGAAGTAGAGGAGCAGAATCATGTCCCTTGCTCTGCTGGTCAGGCTTCTTTTAATGCAGTCCAGGGTACAATTGTCTTTCTGAGGTACAAGTGCACTTGGCTGGGTCACGTTGAGATTCTTGTCAACCAATACCCCAGAATTTTTTTCCTCAGGGGTGCTCTCAATCCATTTTTTACCTAGCCTGTATTGGTGCCTGAGATCCCAACCCACATGAAGGACCTTGCACTTGGTCTTGTGGAACTCCATCTCTCTGCTAATTGTATAGGGAATTAGGGGAAGGTTGTGAGGGGCAAGCATGCAAACATGCACTGTGCAGTGTAAACACGTCCACCTTATTTCTCAGTAGTTTCCAGCAGTTCTTCCCTTTTTTTTGGAAGTGCTAATGGATGTTGGCAGAAAAGGAAGGCAAAAGGAGGGGAAAAAAAATAGAGAATTAATCACAGTTATGTCCTTTTTTTTTTTCCCTTCTTCTTCTTCTTCTTACTAACTGAAATCCTCCCCAGTGACTCCGTTTTAGACTGCTGTGGCTTTAGAAAAAGCCTGGACAATTAAAATGATCTCTCCAGAGTACTTCCTGCTGCTTCCTCTCACCTCCAAACTTGCATCTCATTGAAGAAGTGACCATCCCTCTACATGAAAACAGCCTAAACCAACAGGGAATTAGATTAGCTTCCATTATCCATGAATTGTCCCTGTTCCCAAATCTCTCTACTCTACTCCCTAATCATTTTTAAAGAGACTTCTTTCAGTGTGTCTGACTAATATCAGCTTTTTCATTGCCTTTACGGGATGTTGGAGATTCTCCCAGCTGCGCAGAGGCATTTTAGGTCTACACAAAGCACACCCCAGCAAATTAACTTTTAGTGTATTCAGTGAATTGCAGTGGGAGACTGCTAATAGAAACAGTGCAACAGAGGAAGGAGGGAAACCAGGGAACTACCAGGCATGACACAAGTGTGGAAGTCCCATTACATCGGACAGAAGGAACCAGGGGAAGCCCCAAGGTAACACTAAGAAACAATTGACTGGACTAGTCAATTTGTTTGGGTTCTTTTGGTTTGGTTGGCTGATCAAGTTGTTTTTCATTTTTTGTTAATTATATGGTATAAGAATCAAAGCAAGCACATCTCTTTGTGAACCAGCCTCCCCATTAAAATATATGGAATGTCCATATATTTTCCATCTTTCACAGCCAGAAGCTCAAATATAACTAATATTCATAAGTTACCACCACTATGAGGTTGAACCACATTGTTATTTAAGGGATGAAGTGGTAGGATTGGCTTTCTAGTCTCTCCCACTGAAAGGCTAAACATCAAGACAGAATCAACAGATCTGAGCTAGACATGGCATTAAGTCTCTCCTGGCATGAGATGACCTTTCAGAAAAACACATTGGAAACACTGATAGTCACTGAGCACAAATGCAATTACATGGTGCTGCCAGTCAGAACAAATACACTGTATTGTGGCCACTGTGGCAGGTGAAGCAGAACAGACCCTGCCCAGGATGCCAGGCCTTAACCAGCAACTTCAGAATTCCTATTGCTACCTAGGTTCTTCTTCCACTCCAAGGGGCTGAGCTTTTTTATTGTTGGATAACTTTTATGCCCTGGGTTAAGCCTGTGGGTTTGCTTTTGCATACTGAGCTGTGCCTGTTAGCATATTATCACACTAAGACTTAGGAATGCCTTGGCTCCTTACTGAAGATGGGGAGTATTTGTTTAAGGACAGAAAAAGTGATGAAACATATGCCCAGTTCTTGCTTTTCTCTGCCCTCTGCAATTCATAGTCACTGTTGTGGTGTCTGTGACATCCAATTTGGCCTGGTCCTAAAATAAACTCAGGTACAACCTACGTTTCAGTGGGAGGCAGGAGCAGCAGTAGATAAGACAAAACGAGGTCGCTGACTGCCCAAGGTGCTTTCCTACACCTCCAACCACATGGAGCTGCTAAGTAAACATCAGCTCAGGTAGTCATGACTTCCAGGCTTAGCAAGTTTTTCTCCCTCATCCCTCAGCAGCCTCCTACCCATTATCCTCCTATCTCTAGGGAAAAGACTTGTAAGTGCACTTTTGGTTGTTCATCACGTATCATTTCCCCACAATTCTTTCTGAAGTCTGTGGCCAAACAGGGTGGTCTTCCTCCTGCCCTCTGCCTCTCTACCACCTCACAATCACCTTTTTCACCAGCATTCTAGTCTCAGAAGTGTCTGTCAGTGAGCCAAAGCTTCCTGAAATTAGTGAACAGTTGAGATCAGTTAAAAATTTCAGATTGTTCAAAAGAAGAGAGTTATGCAATGTGCTCAATAGAGCATGCTACTGTCCCAAAGGATGTTTGACAAGCAGTTTGTACAATCATGACCTTCCTCTAAAGCCTAAGATTGAGTACTAGGAAATGTGATTTTTATTCCTGGCTTGTCTAAAGACACATATGATGACAGACAAGACATTTAACCTCTCCCTGTTGCTTTTCCTGCCTAAATAATACTGAAAAATAGGAAAAAGTGATCAGCTATGACTCTCTGAATCAGCTAAGAGGTTCATGGGAGCAGTGGACACAGAAGGACAGTCCTTAGCCTTATTGCTGAAGAAAATACAGTGATTGATGTATTGTCAGACAGTCTCTCTCCCTAAGTCACCAAAGTCTTTACAGTGCCCCAAACAGTTGAAGTTAGAAGACAACTAATAACTCTACTGTGGGCCATTACAGGGCTTACAATCCCATTTCCTCCCAATAAATCTTTCTAAGGTCTGTAAGGGTCTAATGAGCACTGTCAAACTGAGCTGTACGAGGTGAACGACGAGCGGTGCAGCTGGACAAACTGGACCAAATGGCTTCCAGTAATGAGCATCAGGGGACAAGGTCTCCAGCCAAAGTTAGAAACTTCAGAGAAACCCTGAGGTGAACGTTCAAGCCTGCCCTTGGGTAGCATCACAGAACAAGAGCCAGAACTGCTAAAAAATGGCATGTTTTTTGGAGCGTCTTCTGAAAGGCCAAAAAGCTTGTGCAGCAGTGTGAACATGCATGTCATCACTTCCCTCTGGGAAGGCAGTGCTGCATTTTGTTGTTTTGTTTCAGGTTTTGCTGACTTCACCGCCTGGAATAATAAGCCAGATGGAAGGTCTGATTTTATAGGATGAGAGCAGTGTGTGAAAGTTAACAGTGGAGACAGTGCTGTGGCAATGAAGGGAGATAACTCATGGGGTGATGTTCAAAGGACTCCAGGCTGTAAAGGAGGAAGAGCTGTCAGAACCTGTGGCATAGGGGAATGCAGAGCATGTAATGAAGACAGCAGGATATCTGAGCACAACACAAGAATGAGTGCAATAAAATGAAGAAAAATCTCCCTCTGAAAGGACAATGTCTTTCAGACTCAAGCACTTATGGTCTGCTTAAAATAAATAACATTCAGACCCGTTCTCGTAGCTACAACTCTCTCCAGGACTGAGCACAGGTTCACTCATGAGGTGGCCTTAGCTGGGTCCCCAGCAACCAGAGGATGCCTCAGCAGGAAGGTAAGAAAGGATTTTTCAGGTCTTTCCTCTATAATTAGCATTTCATAATCTTCTTAGCTAAAAGAAAAAGGTAGATGAATCTCTGATACTTTTTCATAATAATGTAGTGGTGAGTAAAAGCATAGCCCTTTCAATAAGCAGCATACCGAAACAAATGCTTTGCAGTTCTAATCAAGAAGATCAGACCACCTGTGAGTTAGGTCTATGCAATTATCGTATTTTCATTTTATAGAGAGAGTATTATAAAGTAACATGACAGAAGAACAGGCATAGTAGCAATATTTTAAAGGCTGAATACCCAAACACAGAAGTCCATACAATCTTAAAATGTCATCGATAAGCAAAGCTCCAGATACTCCTACACTCTGAAAATGCAGCTATCATCATGACTGCCTGCTTACAGAAGAGCAGCACCTCCTAACTTCATTTAACTCACTCCCACATCCCTCACAAATATTAACAATTGTGATGTCTACGGGACACTTAACTTCAAAGAAGCGGAGATAGTATATAGGACTCATTTAGTCTATGTAAGAGGGAGGAGAAAAGTTACTTTTCAATTAAATGATAAGACAAACATTGCAAGGAATTGAGTCTTTTCCTTAAATTATAGTCCTAATTCAGTCATTACACATAATTATTAAATTTGCACAAAATGATTAGATAGGCTTTACTTACAAAAGAGAAATAAATGGAGCTGCCCATGTTGGCATATATCACTATTTAAAATAAAGACCTAAAGTGCCCCTTGGTGTGCAAGCCTGTTTCTGGGTGCATTTGCACCAACATCCATTTCAAGCAGCTCCATTTTTCAATACACTGAATAGCTAATGGAAGATACCATCTATATTTCACCTTAGAGCTTTTGATGTGTCCTGTTCACAGGGACCATCACAGATGATGTAGTACATATATTTGTGTTTAATTTAAAAAAACAAAACACAACAAATGAGCAGAATTTGGAGAAATAATTGAGTTCTTTTCAACAGGGAAAATCAGCAATGCTGCAAGCAATGCAACAGCACAGTAAAATGCCCTGGATAGAACAGACTACATGGAAATTTCCAGAACTGATCAAATCTCTGACCTATCAATAAAAAGAGATAGTAAAAACAACTTCCAATATGTACTTGGCCACAAGGTTATGTGCAGTAATATATATATTGTCACATTTGAAAGGTGCAATCTTAAGCATGTCAGAAATTTTATTTCTCAATTATCAGGAAAAATAAATCTACTTCAAAATTCAGTTTTTCCTTCTCTACCTCTACTCCACTCAGTATGATGTACTTAAACATGAAATATGATGTACTTTAATAAGATTTTATAAAAGAAATAAAAAGAACAGCTGAAGAAGGATGCTTGCTGTGAAGAACAGCAAGCTTTCTAGGTCTTACAAAACCAGACTCTTACATATTCACTAGAACACTGCTCGTAAGCATTTATGACTAGATAGAGGGAGGCTTCTAGGTACTTCTGCAGATCTCAGAGCAAACACGAAGTGCTGCACAGCCCTCCTGTACGCAGGGGCTGTCGCTGTTCCCAGAGAAGCACCCAAGTAACAGAGGCTGTAGCAGGGGCTGCAGCAGTGCTGGGGGGACAGCACAGGAGCACTGACAGCCCCTGCAGCTGCCAGCAGGGCTGTCTGGCTACCAGAGGAGGTGACCAGCCTGGCATTTTGAATCCCCAACACCAGCGTGAGCTGAATTGAGCAAACTAATCAGCGGCTGCAAAACCGCAGAGGTTGTTGAAAATCCTGAGTGATAATCCTTGTTTATTCAGCAAGGCCACTTAACTGGGATGGGTAATACACCAAGGCCTCCCCACAATTAATTGACAGGTTAATTGACAAGCCATTGCCTCTTGCTCGCTTGATGCCAGATGCTGACAGTGGTTGTGGACTCCCTGGTTGCCCTGCACCCCTGGACACATCCTGCTGCAGCTCACAGGCTGGCCTGGGGACACGAGCACCTTGCAGGAGCCTTCACCACAACTTACCTGTGTAATGTAACTGCTCCAGCCTCTGTCACCAAATACCACCCTAAGCCCGGGGTTTCTGCAAAGGGAGAGCAGCAGGCTCCATTTGGAACTCAGGGAAGGCAAAATGGATGTTCTACAGCAGCTAGGGAAAATATTAAACACTCCATGCCTAATCGAGCATCTTTTCAAATTAGCCTGACTGCCTTATTTGCTCTATTCAGACAGAACAATGAGCTGAAATGCTACAAAGCATCTGCAGCACTGAGCCCCACAGGCACCCTCCCCCTCCTGCTGTGCTGGGCCAGGGCTCTAATGTTTTTGCAGAAAGAAAACGTAGCAGACTGGGGTTGAGAGTCCTTCTTTGCTCATCTTTCCCCACATGGTGCTGGTAACATCCACTGCCACGTGCCAGCTGCACAAGAACCACTCCCACTCAAACCACCTTCCGTGGCTACCATCCCTTATATGTAAAACTTTCAATTCAAAAAAACAAGGCTTCCCTTTCTAATCAAGAACTAGTAAAGAGTATCTCACTAGATAAACCACCTCTCTTTTAGGACAAACAAGCCTCATTTTCAAATTAAAATGAAAACAAATATGTTAAACACACGGGGATGGTTTGACTCAATTCAAGGATAAGTCTGTAAAAATCTATAGCTCGTGATGTATATAGAGGCCCAGAGGCTGGAATGATATCATAGGACCTTTGTAGTAGTAGATTAAAAATTTTATAAAACATTATTTCTCTGACTCTTCACCGATCCAGCCTACACCCATACTCCTCACCCCACAGAGTCACTGTATGCCTGCACCCAAACCACACCACGGAAACCACTGATCAAAAAGAATTCACAAACAGCACTCCCTAGCTCTGTGCCTCTTCCTCCCAGCATCAGCTGGGTCACCAAAACATCAGCACTGCAACTTACAGTGTACAATTACAGTGTGAACTGAAGCTAGAGCTTTCCACACAGCAGCCGTAAGAACTTTTTTGCCAACAGGGCAGAAAAGTGTAATGAGTTCAGAGCAAGCACTGTTTAATTAGGGCAGTATGAGTCCTTGTAGCTTCTTCAAAATCCCTATCATTCCAAAAGTCCCCTTCAGAGCAGCTTGGCCTGCTGCAGACATCCTCTCACCTGTGAAATGTTATGCAATAAGGAAAGAAAAAACTCTTCTGTTTCTCCTTGTGCATGTTTCCACCAAGTGCCTGTGGTAGAAAGGCCCAAGGAGAAAGGAAGGAAAGACTGCTTCAGAATACCAGGCCAAATTTGGAAAGGTAACAATGATTTTCAAATCAGAGCAGCCTTTCACCTACCTAAATATAACCTTAAAAAGCAGGTTGTTAACATCTGCTATTGACTTGATACCAAAAATCATGAATTTCAGGAGCAAGGAAAAAATAGCACTAGCACCAGTGATCAAATAATAAGGATGTGACCTGAAATTTTTGGTTCACCTGGGACCTAAAGAAATTCATTTAAGAAATGCCTGTTGGTAAGTCCACGAGGAGACACACAGAGGGTAAACAAAGGTGAGCTTCTCACGTTCTCCATTACCTGCACCAGTGGTTCTTCACCACACCAACATGCTCCAAACTTCCCCTTTCTTACAGCTTACCACCTTCCCCATACCTTTTAGAAACTTTTTGCTATAATTTGCTTGAATGAAACCATCCCCACTCCTGCTGCAAAAAGAAAACGAGAAAGGACTGCGGATGTCTGCCTAGCTTAGAAAAGCTAATGTTGATTTAGACAGTATCATGTACATAAGGCAGACCTGTTTGTTTGCACCCTGCACACTGCTTGTTACTCAACAGCATCTCACATTACCGCCTGCACTGAAACAGCCTCAGAATCTTTACAGTGTATCAACTCTTCAAGAGTTGCCATATGCTGTCTCTAACTGTTAGATTAATAATTTAAGATCTGACACTGATCAGTTCACAGCATTTGTTCCTTCACCTGAAAAACAGCTGCTGCATAAGAGCTGCTATGGTTTACTTGCAACAAAAGCAGTTACTTTTAGTTTTCCTCAAAAAAAAAGAGAGTAAATATCTAACATAATACAATAATGGAAAAGTTCATATTTTGAAAGACAAAGTTTTGGTAAATGTTGTTAGTTCGTGCATTCAGAAACATTCTTTAAAAACCATGTTTGGAAACATAATTCATGAAACAACTAGGGCAAGATGTCTTCTCCTGAAGACTCTTTGAGCCCACCAGACACCAATGTGTCAGCTTTCTGGGTTTGCAGTAACAGCTGTCTGTCTCCTTAGAGGAATAGGTTGAGGACTAAAATGACTTACTTTTTAGTTATTATTCATATGAAATAAAAATTTCAAATTTAGAAACAGATAAGACAGATGACCATAAGGCCTAGGCGATGTTTTCAAGAAATAAAGGCTTTGACAGTTCCACATCATGAAGTACATGCTAAGGAGGAGTCTCAATCTTACTTCAAATTAATCTGAGGTATAATTTCCAGAGAAGAATCCCAGTTTGAAATAGCATCCAGCATTAAATCTTGGGAAATCTAATACAATAAAGTTAACATTATAATAAGTAACATAGAGTAAATGGTTGTTGTTGCTATGATAAAAAATTTTTCATGTGTAAGATTGTTCTGTAATCTTACAGAGAGATCTTAGGCAGAGAAACATCCAGAAAATGTAATCTCATCCTCTCCTATTTGTCTACTGCTAACCTGTGTCTGACACTCTTCTAGGCACTTCCTCACAAAGCAAGGGAGAGTGAAAATGTAGCAGAACACATTTCCAAACAGGAAAATCCTATAACAGTTTTGAATCCTCTGTTATTCACATCAAGTTATTCCCTCAGCAGTAAGACAGCATTCAGCTGCTGCTGCTGTGACCTAGAGTCTTCCCCCATTCACAATGGGTAGCTCTTCACTGTTCAAATAAAATGCCTACTAAAACTGATTTATCCTGTACTGCCTTCTGTTTGGTTAGTTATGGTGCCATTCAAATTGTTACAAGAAATACCTCAAGCTGCTTCCATAATTCAAACATGCACAAGACAGTCAAAAGAGATTCTGCTGTCAAGCCCATCAATGTATTAGTTACAGCAACAAGTCCCAGCAGCTTTTGCAAGAACCAAACCATATAGCAGGTCACGAAGACTGGTTCAGACTTCTCATAGGCCTCATGATATTATCACTTGATGTAGAGCTATAAATCAGTTCAAGCAGTCTCTGTATTTTCAAAGCTGTAAGATAGATAACCAAGTGTGACTGAGTTCACAAGGCAGAAACAAATAGCCCTTCTTTAGCTCATCAACCTTCCCAGATACTCTTGTCCCAGAGTACCCAGCCCAAATACGAACCCTTTGTTCACTACCAAAAATCATCCGCCTCCAAGCTTCCATCACTGCCATGAGCACACCCCCCATGCACTAACCAGATCTGCAAACATCAGAGTTAATTCCCACACAGAAAATACAGCATGAAGCAAGTCCTCAAGCTGCCCCTTGGAGATCCAGGTTCACTCCTGACACCAGTGCTTCAGCTTTCACATCTGAATTCTACAAAACAGCCTTTGTTCATGAGTGTCTCCTGCTTCTGACAAAGTTCTATCACATGCTAGAGGAACTAAGACTTTAACATTATACAGATAGCATTCGTGTTTGTTTCCCAATTTTTCCCCTTGTGAAGAATCTCTCAGACAGCAACACCACCAAAGGCTGTATGAAAAGAAGTTCTTTCCTTTCCTCAGCAAATTGCCAGAGGCTTTTAGAAGAGCAAGCACAAAAGAAAATAGATTCTCCTGACATCGCATCCCCCAGATTCTACTTTGCTGAAGGAGGAGGCCAATACAGGAACTTTTCCCTCCAGCACTTGGCTGGAAGCTGGGAGACAGTGTTGGACAGAAATCATCACAGAACATGTAATACAGCCTGCCTTGTTTTTATACTCTTCCATAGCTTTTGGATGCTGTTGGAGAACAGAAACGTGTTCTGAGTCATTATGGCCACTCATGTTCAGTTATTATGGAAAGCTGCCACCAGCTTCTCTCCTCATTGAGGAAAGCCTGATGCAATTCCTCAGTTGAAGCAGGAAGCACAAATGGAAGCACTGCAACGCTCTTTGTCCTGACCTGGGCCAGTGAAATGACAAACACTGATCCTGGCTTTTACAGTAAACTGTGACAGGAACCCTCCAACATGAGGTCTGTAAGAGCCTGTGGCTGAAAACAGACAATGGCTTCAGTATTGCAGGAAAGTATTGCAGCAAGAGATTGGGAGCATCTTCTGTTCCAATCAGCTCAGTGTGGGACACTACCATTTGTCATGTTGAAGGAAACACAATGCTTCTGTAAAACTAGGCAGGCAGCACTTCCTCATTCCCTTAGCCTCAAAGCAACAGAGATCTTTGCTATTTAATGGAGATAGGAAGCAGAGAGCTGGAGAGAATTTTAAGGTGGGTGGTCTTGTTTGAGCCATTCCCATTAAGCTGTATAAATACTCAGTCTGGCCAACCACTGTTTCCACGGCTGTACCAGCTGGTCACAAAAATGAAGATAAAAAAAGCAAACTAAAAGAAGTTCTTTCCTGTCTGTGTAGAAATTTAAACTTATGGATAACCCACAAATGCATGAAATAATAACATACCTCTAAGTCTCCTATCACAAGTATATGTCTACGTGGGCTAGGATTTTTCCACAAACAGCTGCACGTTCACATGAACTTATCAGAAAATCACCAAATCCTATATTGACAGGTTTACTCTCACATTTGCACAAAACTTCACTCCTACACAGTATGACAAACTCCAGCTCACCAATTCACACAAGCAGTGATGTAGACATGCCCTCAAACACTAAATCTGCCTCTTTCCCTTCTCTTTTTCCTCACCAAACAGGCAGAGGCACAGTTACAGCATATACAATTCCCATGTGCATCCCTAAAGATCTTCTGAGATACAGCTACTGTGTAAATTTCAGCCACTCTGTGTTTGTCCTGAAACGAACTAAGAGGCAATGCCAAACCCTGAGAAAGCAATGAGCATAGCTGTTAAAAAGATATTCAAATACATGTATTCTCTTATAGTCATTCCTAGTTAAATCAAAAAGGACAGAAATTTGCAGAAGAACCAATGCTAAGTAATAACCTTGTTAAAACAGTGATGACAACAGACTGGCTTGCAGGAGAGCTCTCGGGTTGGAAGGAATCTGCAAGAACATTGTGCAGTATTCAATTTTAGACCACATCTCACTTAATACTCATATTAATCTGACTAGGCACAGGACAGAAATGTGCCGAAGTAATTTACTGGCATTCAGGTAGGAGATTCTGTTAACACAAATGAGGATGACAATACCACAAGGATGGTTTGGGAAATCATTAAGACCAGAAAAACAGTAATATTGTGCTTATTTCTGATAATGAAATGCCATATCCACATCCCTCCTATAAATCCTAGCAGCAGCAACAACAGCTCTCAAGACAAGGCTGGCAGGCTGCACCCCCCTCCACAGCCACTATCCTCTAGGCACTAAAGTTCTCCCTGGCCATCAGTGAGGATGGCTGCCATTGGAGTATTTCTAGGTTTTCCAACATCCTAAAACTTGCAATTTTTGTGGCAAATTCACTCCAAAACCTCTAGTTTTATCTTGCATTCATAGCTGAAAACATAACTATGCTAAAGGAGAAATAAAAGACAGGATATTTGCTCAGTTATGCTGGATGATCCCCAAATCATGACAACTCCCATGTCCATCACCTTGTTTCTATGCTGTCCCTGCAGATCAGGAACGCCTTTGACCAGGTGATTGGGTGTCAACCCCAGAGCAAGCAAAGTGACAGGAGCCTGCTGAGTCAACTAGAGAACCTGGCAACATCAGGGACAGAAGCACGAGGGGACCTCAGTGCTGCAGGATGTTTGGCAAGTCTTGGGCTGGGAAGCCCAGAAATACAGTCCTTCAGGAACCACCTCAACCCAACCAGGTACAGCATAGCCTCAAGGAGACAACCCAGCATGGAGGGCACTGCACAAAAATAGTTGTCTCCTTTGCCTACACACCACTGAATTCAAACCCTCCAGTTCCAAGAGCAGGTCCCTTGAGCTGCTGTCACCATGTTACACCTGGGGGAACTGAGGCAATAGCTCAAAAAATGATCAGAAAAAAAAAAAAAGGCACCAGGAGAGAAACAGCCCCTTCTATTGCTCTGACCACACACAGCACTGCTTTAGTCAGAAATCTCTCTTCAACTGATGATTTGTCATATAGCACCTCCCAATAATTTCTCTGGTATCTGGCCTGTATTTATTTTTTCCCCACATCTCCTCATTAGCATACCCTTCTTTGTTCTTGTGCCTCATTCCTCTGGCCTGTGCCTGGAGACCTTGCCATTACACTTCTGTGCACCAACCACAGGCAAAGCTACTCCTGCTTCTCTAAGCAGCTCCAAGCAGCATGTTACTCATCCTCCATGCAGTCCTGCACCAAGCTGGTTCTCACCAGCACCAGGATTCAAAAACAGCAGAATGGGAAAAGGCATCCTTGGAACCACAGAGCCAGTCCTCATTTCATATCATAACAGACGGCCTGAGAGAAATTAATTTAGGAAGAGAGTAGGCACAAAGGCAAAAATTCATGAGTCTTCCATTTGATTACACTTCGGAGACAAGATTTGTTTGGGTTTTTTTTACTTCCCCTCTATCTCAAACATATAGAAGAATAAAAAGGATAATCTGGAGCTGGGAACTATTTAAAAACCAAAGGAACTTCAAAAGAAATTAAAATGACTTAAATATTTATACAGTGCAGCTCTAATTAAATTAATAGGGCTGCAGATGTACTGGGGAGATCAGCAAACTACCTCCTTCACCTTAACCCTCTTATTCAGTTATTACTGCAAATTTTTTATAATTACTGATACAACTGAAGCTACCTTTCAAAAGTCAAATCAGAACCAAAAAATTGAAACAAATAGAAATAATAATACCTTGCCAAAAAAAAAAAATATTTATTTCTCCTTCTCAGCACAGATGTCATGCAATAAATATTTAAGAGCAGCACACATTTTTACAAAGCCTCCTCAAGTTCCTACACTCCCTGGGAATTCCTGAAACAGGATCACTGAGCAAATGCTGATAAATCAGATAAACAGTTACATTCACTATGTGAAACCAGTCTCTCTTTCAACCATCCTGCCAAATAATCAGCACCATCACCAAGTGTGAGTGACAGATCTGGACAACTCTGTGTGTCAAACCCTTAGTCTTCACCTCTCTGCCATGTATTCAAAACTGCAACTCCGAGTTAGGCAGTAACCCTTTCATAGCTGTACAGAGTTGAGTGGGAAAGAGTTGAATCTGCTGCATTTGGACATTTACAGATTCCTCCCTGTGAGGAGAAAACCAGGTTCTCAAGTCCTGCCCAGCAGGTATCCTAAACACTCAACTGCAATCCATGTTTATGCTTGTATGCTTGTTTCCTCCTACTTTTCTCTCAAACATCATGACTATTTAATTATTTCAAGCAGTGCAGAGAGTCTTCAGAAACAAACAGAAACAGTTACACCTTCCACTGCAAAATTATCTTCTGGCTGCAGCAGCCTGAGAAATGCTACATAACCAGTGACTCCCATAGGCAGGTTATGTGCTGCAGCCACCAGGACACCAGAAAAAAAGGGTGCTCCCGTCACTTCCATGAGCAGGCTGGCACTGTACTCCTGAGAACAATTAGTGCCAAGATCATGGATCCAATCAGACACAAGCTACACATTGGCACTGACCAGCACTGTCAAGAGAAACAACTTTGCACAGAGTTTTTAGGCACTTCAGGAAACAGAAAACAGCAGCCTAAAGACCTCCAGCATAAGACAGTAGTGGGGAAAAATAAAAATAAAAGGACTTGGAAGATCTGTTGAGGGTCTGAGCACCTAAGAAGCAATTATATGGCACCAGGTCACGTAATTTTCTTTGGATGGATATAGTTCAGTCTTATTAGATGATGTTCATCACAAAGCTACCAAGTAATTTTATCTGACCTCACAGAAATTCCAGGATGTATCTCCAACCACAGGGGTGCACATACCCAAGATTCTACATACCCCTTAATAAAAAGCAAGAACATGTACAACTTCTGTCAGTGTCCAAATTCTCTAGATCACAAGGCACTACACCTTCCAGTGTCTCACTTGCTTTCACCCTGGGGCTGAGAGAAGACCAGCAAAAGCTGTTCTTTGATACAGCATTACAGGGAATTCCCAGAACAGCCCCATGTATGAGGCTAACCTGCAACAGAGATTCTCCCTCATTATCTCCAGCTGAGATTAAATGAAGTTATAGACAGTTACAAACAAAACCAGAAATACAGGTATTTTTCAACCCCTATTCTGACCATAAGAGACAAATTATTGCATCTTCGTGCCTCCCTATTTCTGACCTAAAATACCTAAGTGCTTCTTGAGTGCAAAAAGTATCTGATCACCTACTTGCCATGGATATTGATGTGCCACAAGTAAAACAACTCCTACAATTTTAATTCAAGAAGATACAAAACTACCTTGCAGAGAGAAGAGGAGAAACAAGAAAGCCTTGCAAATTTTTATTTACAAGATCAATTGCCTCAGATCTTCCCGTTCTAGTTCCACCTCTAGAGCTTCCCACTATTTCCATGGCTCTAGCAAATAATGCACCACATCAGATCTCAAGAGGCCACTTAGATCACACCACAGGCCTCTGTGCTGTACCAAGAAGAAATTTTCCATCATCACCATCCTCAGAAAGAGAACTGAGATGCCCAAAGAACACAAAAGACAACAGAAGGACTTCAAGCACAAGTAATAAGAATATTGGGAGAAAAAGATTCAGACACAAGAACAAAGTTCAGCATTTCCACCATCCATGTATCAGGAAGCAAAAGTCAGCTCCAAACTAAACTAGCTACACCCCACACCCCACAAAGTATAACTAGCACTGGTTACCAAAGTCCTCTTGCTCTGTCCATAAGACCTAACTAAAAGGCCCAAATACCATGTACTATTTGGAAAAATACCAAACAGCATGATCGCTGATAAAAAAAGAAGAAACAAAAAAAGGAATGGATCCAAGAGAAAATTAAATGAGGGAAAGCCCTCAAGCATAATTTGAAGAAAGTACAGCCCAAAGGTAGAAAGAGAAAATGTCTGGAGACAATTTAAAAAAGGAAAGCTGAGTGAGACTGCTTTCTGCCTTGCTCACAAAGGCTCCAAGCCCATCTCTTTGCTTTTTGCTTTGACTGCTTATTTTTGCCACAGATCTTGTCTTCCTTCTTATCATCATTGTGGGATTTTTCCCCCCTTTTTCCCTCAGAGCAGCTGTCACATTTACTCAGGTCTCATGAACTGCTGTGCTGCGGGTGCGTGTGATTAATTATACCGTTAGCCTTCATTAAGTCAGTGGATTGGCACTCCAGTAGAGAGGCAGCGGGACCAGAAGGAGAAGCTATTGACAGCCAGCAGGATCTGTGTCCCACAGTTTGTGTGGTTTTCTGGCGTGTGAGGCTTTTGTCCTCAGAAAGAGCAGTATATCTGAGTGGTTTGTTCATGCTTTGATAAACCACAGAGCTTCTGCCTCACTGCATGCCAGGCTCAGTAAAAAATAAAATAAATTTTAAAAAAATTAAAAAATTAAGGTCCTGGGACATTTTATTACCCCAAATATCTTACTGTTGCTGCCTACTTGGTTTTGTGGAGTAGAAACCGAGTAAGTTACTGTACTGATAATGGCATCCTCACTGCACTTTAAAGAGATAAGCCAGAATTCTCAGATGGGGCAGTCTGCTTTCCTTTAGGATCACCAAATACAGCTAAAATGCTTCTGTTCCATACTTCCCAGAAACAGTGCTTGGTCTTTCAACAGCCCAGGGAAAAGAGCATTATGGGAGGCAAAAGAGACTCCATTTGATCCATACCATGGCAGTAGCTTTTCCCACACAAGGGCATGGGACATGTTCTCCAATGCTCAAATACCAAAGAGAAAATTCTGTTTCTATTCAAACTGCACATACTCATCTCAGCTGTTTCTACCTGGTTGGAGCTTAACCAATAACTGAGACCAAGTTTTCAATACTTTATAAGATATAATTGCAGCCTAAAATCTTCATAATTCTGCTAATAACTCTTCACTCTGCACTATTGAAAATAATACAGTCCCTAAAAGTTGTAAGATGTCCCTCTTTTCTTTGGAAGGATTCACTACAGACATTGTTGGAATTTCTTCTCAAAAGCTCAAAACGCAGAAATTCAGTTTTTGACATGATGATATTGTGTCTTATTAGTCATTGATGAACACTCTTTGGAAGAGAATATGAATTTAGGAAATAGGGTGTAATAAACAGAGAAGCCTAAAACAAATTTTCTCCAGATTTTATTTTTTAGTCACCACTGAAAAAAGAAAATCACAAATGAATACACTTACAACTCATTCTTTGCAATTTCCAATACCAAAAGTTTGCTTGACCATGATTGCAAATTTTGCTATATAGGAGAGAACTGGGCGTGTCACAGCTACACCACATCCAGAGGACTGAAGGATGTAGCCAAATTATGGCTTAAATTAGTCCAGACTAGTCTCAAGGACCCCAGAATAAGCAGAATCCATTGCCCCAATTTGAGCAAGAAGATACCAAAATGTATCTCTGGGGAAGGGGCAAAAGTGACTCAACATGGGGAGCTTCAACAGATTGTTTGAGAGACAGAGAGATCAGATAAAAGTCCAATAGAGCAGATGCTGTAAGAGGATTAGAGCAAGCGGATTAGAAGCCTTGAGAATACAAAGATCATCAGACTCATGATTCCTCTTTAAACATAATCAGGAACAAGTATCCCAACTTCCCCTACCCACTAACAATGCTCCACGTCCTTATTTGCTCTCTCCCTCCTCTTCTGCTTCCCAGTCTCCCTCTCAATCATTTTATATTCCTGAGAGGTTATTACTATCATGTGATGGACCTGCATGAAGTCACATAGAAGTTTCTAGAAATGTGGCAGGATCCTCTTAGCCTAGGAGCAGCAGGAAGCTGGCCAAGGACATACCAAAAAACTCAGGTCCTGATAAAAGCTGATCATAGGTGGGTGGCAAACAGGAATGCCAGATACCAGGGAGAATCCAGGCTCTAAATGGATGAGGTCAAGAACATAACTGCTTTTCCAAACATTCTACTGTCCAAACACCTGCTGTTTACAGGATAGCACCACCTGTGTGTTACACTACTTTCGCCCACCAGCATCCACTGAAGAACCTTCATCAAGTTATACAACACAGCTCTTTACTCCCAGCATTGAATCCATCCAGTTTGGGCTGCACTGAAAGCATTTATCCACAGGATTTTTCCAATTATCTTCTAAGTGGATTTACAGATCTATGTGCTGCGGAAAGACCACTGTGTACTGAGGACCAGCACTAGGAAGCTATGAAATGTGTCCACAAAGTATGCATGTTTGACATTTGCTTAACTTGCCAATATAAACCCACAGGCATGCAAAATAACAGCATGAAATATCATACAATTCACAGGACCAACCATGCTATGGAAAGCAAGAGTTTAAGTAAACAACTGTTTATATGCTATAGGCTGAAATAAATATAATCTTTACCAAACCAAATTATGAATCAACTCAAAGTTTGTACGTAATTCAAGTGCTGTAAAATCATCTGACTTAATCAAACAATTTAAAGCACTATATAACAATCTACCCAATTCCACTCAAAGTAAATCGTGTCACCATCAGTTTTACAGGGCCTACAAAAAAACCCAAAGAGCGTAGAAGCACTGATTGTTGAAATGGATCATGAAGCCAACCTACATTGACTCCACGAACAGAAATATGCACATGCTTGGCAAAGCACCTCTAGCTAATGTCACAGGTGGTAAACCTCCTATATAGGCTCCAGAATGGGAGGTTCCATCTTCTGGAGATCAATTGCATTTTGACACATCATACTTATCTCTGGGTATTGCCTTTGAACTCCTTACAACCTCTCCTTATGTTTTCCAAACTGATCTGCAGTTCAGGTCTCATGAAGTCCTCCTCGTAGCGTATGCTCCACACCACTGTGTATCTACCTTCTCTCCTAGAGCCTGGCTTATTTGTGCTTTGTGTTTGTAAGCAAATATAAGTAGATCTATACCTCCATGTTCAGTAGAAGTCATCAGTCACCACCCACACTTTCTTCTGTGGAAAACTTCAATGCCAAATGAGAAAAGTGGTAAAACACCCATCAGGAGGTTTCAGCAATCAGCAGGTTTGGCCCATGCCCATCCCATATAAGAAGGAATTCAACTGTTTACCACAATGATTGAAGATAGACGTGTCACCTGAGCTTTGCACATGACCTCTGCTTACTCACCTCTTCACGACAGGAGGAAGTTTGGCCTTCCTCCACAGCAACAAGAATAATCAGGTACCACAGTTTTCACCAATCAGCCCCACAGGCTTGTTGGGTTTTCTTTTGAGTCCCAGCAAAAGGCTTGTGTGGCTGCGTGCCTGCAAACCCTGGCTAGCTTCCCCCTCCAATCCTTTATGCCAGCCTTCAGTGAATTTGCCATGACAGGCTTGACACCTGGCTGGGGGCAAGAGAAATCCTGCCCATTATAAACAGATCCCTCAGCCAGACACATACTTCTCTTCTAACATGCTAAGAAAGGAGGAGACCCAACCCCTGCTGCTAGTGTGTGTGTCCCCTCCCCAAGATGACCCAAGTTTCCTCACTAGCCATGACACTGCCACACACATCAGAAACATCCATACCCTCCAAGGGCTGTACAAAACAGCAGTGTTACCACCACAAATCAGAGGCTGACAACAGAGAAGATTCCTCTGCTCTCTTATGAAAACTGAATGGAGAGGAGGATTCAAGTAGCCACTGCAGCCTTGTTCCAGTCTCTTAGTCTGATGAAAAACTACAAAACAGGGAAATAAGGAGAAACAATGATAGGAAATCAACTAGAATCTAATAGAGCAGCAAAACTAGCTGGATGCAGTGAAAGTAAATTCAGCTGTTATGTAGGGATATAATATAGCCCCTCCCTAACTACTAGTAATTCCTTCCAATGGTAAAATATAAATTAGATGATCTTTCATTAAGAATGAGATCTGTGTTAAAGCCAGAGGCAGAGTTTTACAATGCAGGAACGCCATGATGCCCTCAACAAAACACAACAACAGTCAATGTAAGCAGAATTTCTGAAGATATGTCCTGCTAGGGCAGCTGATGAGGGACCAATTAGAGGAAAGTAAATGGTATCTGTACAGGCAAAGGCCATTTTGTTTTGAACTTAGAACTCTGGAAACTGCTTTGTCAATGTACCCAAACCTTTGAACCTCTCTTTGAACCTCTGATAATTAAACTGTCCCCTACACCCCTCAAGCTTCAACTTAAACATCCCTGCTAGAAGAGCAGTTTAGACACCTGAAACATCCACCAACTGCTGAACTACACAGCTTATATGTAAAACATTGCAAGTGCGAGCTTGCATTTAAGGAACTAGTATTTGACCTGCAAAGGCCAGCACCTCAAAAATTAAGTAGCGCACACTCTTATCTACATCTCTGTTGATAATCTGTTTTATATCCTCCAGGAAGCTTTTCTTTTTCTGGATGCAGTGGGAAGTAAAATAAAAATTTAAAAAAAAAATTAAAAGAAAATAGACAATCGAGAATGAAAAAAAAGAAAAAATAAAAAAAGAACAATGTATTTTACAAAGGGTTATCACTCCTCAACTTAATTAATGTAGAAGAGAGAATAAGACAGTAATTGGCAAATAATAAAAACATTGTCTCCAATGACCTGCCATGATGAAGGGGAAGTAAGGACCCCTGAGACCCATCTAAACTAATCTGCTTTTAACCACTGTGGAAGGAGCTGTGCTGACAGACTCCCATCTGCTGGTAGATCAGATACTGTAAAATACACATCCAAAAAACCCTGCATTATTAGGAGTTATGTATGTGGATCCATATACACAGATCTCATCTAAGGCTGGCAAGCATGCTAGGGGTTGCCCAGGACATGCTCAGCTGTCCCCAGTACTATCACTTTGCAGTTGTCAGATGGAGGGCTTATTTACAGCTCAAAGGGAGCACTTTGATGAACAGCTCTAAATAACTTAGTGAACCATAAACCATTCTCCTGAAGCAAGAATCCCAGAATCTATCCTGAAACCTAGTCCATAATAATAACTGAGCTTTCCTACAAAAATCTTTTGTTGTTCCATTACTCACAGGGAAGTGAGATGGTTGCAACTTTATCACCCTGTTGCTAAACTGTCCTTCCATAAGCAGTTCTTATCTATGGAGTCTCTCCACCCTCAGTAGTTAAATCTCTTAGCACCCTGCAGCCTTCATTCACATCAGTCAGGTTAATAAACCCCTTCCCAGGACAGCCCCAAGTCTTGTTTGATAGCTCCCTCTGAGACATGATGCACACAAACTCCAGAGATTTTTCCATAGGAGACCATGATGGGAGCTAGGCTTGCAGAGAGTGAAGGATTCTTTATTGCCCCAATAAAGACAGAAATCTGTGGCTGCAATTTACTGAACAGTAAGACATGCAAGAAATAAAATTTGTCCAAACACAACAAACAGCAAATGACCCAATCTGGGCACCTATCAAGGGAAAAAATACTTCAGCTCAACAGCTGTCACAGCAGGACAGGAGTTATTCCTGAAGAAAAGAAACCAGACCCTAATAAAAAAAATATTTCCTATGCAGAGGGAACAGAAGACAGAGAAGGACACAATAAGCACATAGGGACATGTATTCCTTTGTCACAGGCAAAGACAGATCTGCAACAGGCTGCAAATTACATAGTAATTGTGTATGAGAACAGTATCTTACAAATCCAAACCTTTGACAAAATCCCAACCAGACCCCACGATCTGTTATCACTCTGCTCAATAGTTTGTACTGAACTGAAGCAGTTGAACTCAATCTATAGGGCACAGAACAGTAAAGCAGGAATTCAAGGCTGTTCCTGCAAATCTGCTGGAACATTCTGGCTAAACCAATTCTTCTCCTCATGCCTGGGTTTCCCTGTATGGAGAGCAGGCTCACAACACATTTTTATGAAGCATTTTCTATCACAGGAAAGTAAGTTTCTTATTTCTTAGAAAGTTAAGAAGTATGATGCTTTCAGGTTTTCATATCATATGAAGCATTATTCAGCCTTTTTATTATCTAATTTGCAAGCAACAAAAGCAGAATAAATGCAGCAAACAAATTACTTTCCCCTTCTGTACAGGACAAAAAAATCCCAAACCCTTGCATTTATGAAAAATCTCTCTTGATCAAAGCAATCTAGAATCTTTCCTGCAATTTTGTCATTGTGTGGTAGGGTCACCTGGCAACAGTCAGAGAAAGCAGGAGCTGAGCTTTTTCACAAGCCATGGCATGGCTGTGCTTTGGGGGAAGAAGCACTGGAGGAGCCAGGCAGCTGAGAACAAACCTGGTCTTATCCGGGAGGGGGCACTGCTAATACACAGTAGCCAAATCTTTAGGCTACCAAGCACCAAAATGACAGAAAACTAATATTAAATGAAAATAATGAAGTACATTGTCTTGATGTTCTAGCAATTTCATTATTTGTAAAATTAAACACTGCATTCTCCTAAATTAAACAGGTAAGCCTTCTGCACTTTAGTGGAAATAAGCATATTTCCCAGCAATGGATCTGTAAAAGCTACCAGGTAGCAGTATTTGGCCAGCAGTGAGCAGACAGAGCAGTTTACTAAATACAGATATCACGGCTGCTGCCCACAGAGGCAGTCAACAAACTCTGTGCAGGTTCCTTGCACAGACACCAGCATGCAGTGATGCAAAACTTTTCCATGCCACCTTCTGCTCCCAAACCAAACAGCCTGGAGAAGACATCACTCAGACTTCTAAAACTGAAACATCAGAAAAAGAAACCTGGACACGGTGAGTACGTTCACTGAGGGACTACGATGAGATTTCACCTTGTACAGCAATGTATCTCACTGTGTTTTCGTCCAATACAGTGAGCCTCTGGATTTTTCTCCAGACTCCTCCCATGTTCCTCATCCCTTACAGCTATGGGCTGTGGCAAAGCACATTAAGGCATGAGGTCCAGTGAACACCTACAAGGCAAACTTCTAAGAGAAAATACCAAGCATGCATGTTTACAAAAACATATGTCCTAGAATTTGGGAAAACAGACTTCTACCAGCCAGTTGTTAATCTTGGACACCTTTCTATATTGAACTCTGTGGAGTTTATGCTCCCTTGTATCTCCTTCCTTTATTTTCTCGATGCTTAGAGCCCCTCAGGCCAGAATAATTTTTTTGCCTCCACTGCAGACTAGAACATTTGGGTGTGGCCTGTATGCAAAAAATGGCTCAATCCAGTGCTAGACATGGCGGGTGAGGGGTGTCAGGTTTTACACTAGGCTAGGGGTGACTTAGAAGTGATTGTCCAAGCAATGCAAGTTGCTACATAAGCTACATAGCCCAGTGCTAACTCTTCCAAGAGACTGCAACATCTCAGTCCGGAGTAGCTGACAAGGTCCCAAAAGCAAGGCTGCTCTAGAAGATAAAGGAGACTCATCAGTTTGCCCTGCTTTCAGCAGCTCTCAGACGTGGCCACAAAAGACCTCTTTCATCCCGAGCCTCTGAGTCAGCCCCAGCAGCCTCACTTGCCAAATCTTGCACTAACCAGCTCCAAGTTTCTCTCCTCACTGCACAGGAGAATGCTACCTTTTAGAATAAGTACAACTCACATACAACCTGAGCTCCCAACACTCAGCTGGTTGGATAGCAACAAACATGCTGCCATCCAGGAGCTCACATCTGGACACCCTGGCCAGTCATCCTGCTTGTCAGAGGCAGGGATGGCTTCCCTGCTCTGTCAGCCCAAGGCCCCGGAGAGGAGGGAAAGCAGATGAAGCATTGTCTGCCACCAACCTCAGGCTTGCAACACGGGTGGGCGGTTTGGATTGCCTCCAGTAGAGGGCAATACTAACATAGGAAAGAAAAAGTAAACCACAGTATTTCTTGCACTAAAATAAACAAGCAAAGGAATTAAATATCCTGATCCTTGCAGCACTGAACACAGAACAAAGCACTTGGATAGTACATGTGTTCATTCCAGCAAAAATGCTTCTGGAGTCTAGCCCTGTTTAGTGGAAGGCTGCCTTACACAAAATTTTCAGATGTTTCAGGCAAGATTTTCTTTTACCTCTCTGATTAAAACAGACAAGACATGATCTGTGCTGGTCACAACAGAAATACAAACAAACCTTTTTTGTTGTTCATTAATAAATGAATTTTCCCATTTCACACACCTTTAGTCTGCATATATGACAAGGCTGAAAAGATCAATGCTTCATCATTCTCCCTAAACTAGCCTGTTTGATGCAGACCATTTCTTACAGACAAAGAGATAAAATTCATTCAATTGGATTTGTAATACAATTGCCTCATGGTTGTTAGGACCTGAAATTAACTTTCTACCACCAAAGCTGCCACACATTTACTCATCACACATTTATAAAATCTGTGACAGTACTACCCCACATTGTACTATGCTAGCATCCTTCCACAATAAGTTTGAGAAATTAATTCCATATATTTTTTTTTTAATTTTTTCCCTTTTTCATAAATAAAAATATCTGCTTCTATAACTTTTCTATTCCATTACTTCAAAATAATTTAGAAACATAAGTAAGTCTCACAATCTTTTTTTACACTCAAGCAAACATCCTTCCTTAGAGACTGGGAAGCTGAGGTACATGACGTGACAGTGGGTCTCCCCATACATATCTGCCATGGAACAAGATGAGAACCTTTTCTGTAGCTCCAGTTCTGTATTTTAAACATTTACCCATAGTGCTAATCATGTTTACTGGCAGAAGACACTTTTTTTTTTTTTTTTTTTAAGTCATCTGTTGTCCTCAGATGATGGAGATGACAGTGGAAAGAAACTGTTTTCCTATTCACAGTGTTCTGCTATTATGTTTATTTGCTATAAACAAGATAAGATATTTTCTACTCTTTCAATTCCTTTTGTTTACTTTTCCTTTCAACTAAATGAAAAACACCCAGGACTACCTTCCCAGATTTTTTTAAAAATCAAATCATTTCCTCCATAAGTATTTGACAAACCAAGTCACACCATGACTGATCTCAATATTAAAAAATAGCATACTACATACAACTCAGTGCTAGCCAAGACTAAATTATAGTACAGAAATCCATATACAAAGTGCTGTTAAAACCAGAAAGAAACAGATCCTTTGCACCTAGGGAAATGTACTAGGGAATTTGCAGATCGTGGCCCAAATTTCCATATGGATGTTTAGGTGCCCAGCTTTCTTGGATCTTTTTGGGAGTACCAATATATGGTAGCAGTCAGACAACATTTCTTTGTGGATATGAGGCTTACTTCTTCCCCTCTCTCCCTTGCAGCCAGGCAGGGCCAATTCCACACAGCTCCTTCAGAGGTTTGAACTCTCTCAGTCTGTCTGCTCTATGCAATGGTGACCTCTAAAAATTATGACCCTGCTTATGGTAACAGTTTTTTTTCTAAAGCAGAAAAGAGAAATTGATTTAGGCACAGGATTAGGTATAGTCACACACCAGAAAGAGTCACAACAAAGCCTACTGTACACAGCCACAGAGCTCCTCCCAGTCATACAACAGTGACAGCCCAGTTACCATTACTCCCTGCATCAAGACTGAAAATGAACAATGGCACCACCTGTTGCCATGGATAATTTTTAAATTATTATCCCAAAAGCACAAAAACAAAGGATCCAAAATGGCCAGGAACAAGGAGGTCTGGATTGTGTCCCCATGTCCCACAGCTGCCCCAAAATGGTTGCCATGACTTGTCACCTTGACTTCAACATCTCTCTTTCAACATGAGGATAATGACATAACATCTTTCCCTAGCAGTGACACTCAGACTTTGAATACTGTAGCTTATTACTGCTTACTTTCCATAACCTTATGGAAATATGACATAATATTAAGGAAAGACTGAACATGGCACTCAGCACCATGGTCTAGTGGACAAGGCAGTGTTTGGCCATATGCTGGACTTTATCTTAGAGGTCTTTTCCAACCCGAGTATATGATTATGCAATCAGAGTGCAGCAAGGACAGGATGTATAGCTCTCACAGTCAGAACTGACCATTAGGTCAGTTAGGCCACCTTCTTTTAAGCTCTGACAGAAAGATAGTTCAGGGCATAGCCCTGAATAAAATGCTTGAAAATTTTCTGACCACCAATACCCCTGAATCCTGCCACCTTGTACCTGTCTTCAGCACTTTGACCCTAGAAGGCAACAAGAGCAGGGATTTAGAGATAACATTGCTTGTTCAAGTGTGACAGGTTTGATTATAACAAAAGTAGTTTCTTATTTAAATAAGTTATTTTCCTCCTACCACATAAAAGAAAACCAACCTGTAGCATCAGCACTTCCCCTGCTAGCAAATTAAAGTTCCCTAAGTAAGGCTGTAAGGACAGGGTAATTGTGTTATCTTAAGAAGCTGTGAGACAGCAGCACCCTGTGCACTGCTAAGGGAGGGCATGATGTGGGCTGGAGAGAGAGGAACTGCTCTGTGTCCCCCTGACCCTCTCCAAGCTGACATTTTTGGTCACTGTCACAATGGGAATTGTCCTCATTGTCATCTTCCTGCAGCATTAAGCTGTTGACAATGAAGTAGCTATAAGCTGAAAAAGAGACTCAATCTAAGACCTGGAAAACATGACACAGTGTGTATGGGGGAGCTTCTACGTCACCCACAAAAGCAAGCAACTCCTAGAGCTAAACAAGGTGACTGCAGATAACAAGCAGTCAGGATGCTTTCAGCATGCATTTCTGCAAATGCTTCTTGATTCAAATACAGAGTTCATCAACCAAGCCAATGCAGGACATAAGCTCCCTTCCTTCACAGGGCAGGGATCCTGGAAATGAAACACTCACCTACCACCCCAAAGCTGCATTCCCACACAGTCCAGACACCCTGATAGTCCTGGAGCTTTCCCATCCGTGCTCCCCCAGCTCACACACCTCAGCTGACACAGCCAGTGCTCTCTCCAGCAGCCCAACCACTGTGCAGACCCCATGCCTGCTCCTAGGGGCCAGTAACACCTTAGCCAAGGCAGCCCAAGCCCACCTCCCATCCAGCACATCCCACCACCAAATGAGACTTCACTCAAGACATCAGCTGCAGCAGGGAAATTTAAAGGCTGTATTACAACAGGGCATTTCTATGAACAACTCACATGATCAGTCTGATCATCTTTTCATTTGCATTTTTTTAACTCTTCTCAGTACAAGATATTTTCTTACAAACCCATTAACACTTCCTAAACAAATACTACCACATTTTTAAGCCAAACCATTTTGTAGTTCTCTTGTCTGCCTAAAGACAGTGAGGCCTCTCTCTACATAATATATGTAATATATCTCTACATAACTATTTTGAAAACTGCTACAAAATTCATTGCTTCAAGACAGATCATGCAATTTGTGTCCTATATGTGCAAAACCTAATGCAAAGATCGACTTAATCAGACTCGCTTTTCAGAAGGCCAAATTCACAAATTACCAGGGCTATCTAATGTTAATTATAAATATTAGCTAGAAAACCATGTTCTGAGTTTCAAGTCTAGAATGCATCTAAAGTCATGGAGATACATCATTCTGTGAGCTTGGGTTTGTATTAAAGAAATAACTATGATTACACATACATAGAGATATAAAAAATTTAAATGTTGGCTATATTGCTTTAACTCTGGATGCTAGGGCAAAACAATACCTTGAACCACTACAGAAAAGAGATCAACAACTGAATGATGCTGGAACAAAGGACAGGTGTCCACACCTAATAAAATATAGACGTTAAACAAATATTGTTGAAAGGCTCTTTGTGTAGCTTTTGTATTTTAGTGTTTCTCTTTAAATTGTCTATAAGGCCAAGAGGGACAAATGGCAGGGTATATTTAAGAAGCATGATTTATTTCCCTTTTAATTTTTAATTTCCCAGTAAAAGTGACAGTGCTATTGCTAGAAACTCACTTGCTCAGGGGCATTTTTGTAGTCTCCAGCTTTGCATGAATTCTCCCTAGAGATCTCAAGTTCCCCTGACTCTCATCTAGTAAACATCTGACTAAACTGCCTATTAGACAATAATGCCCTCCAGGCAAGAGGGGAAAACACAGCTCTGTTCCTCTGCAGCCTTCCCCTCCACCCTCCCCAACATTGTACAGACAGTATCGCAACAGCCGCCTGTTCCAGGGGAAAAGGTGACACAGGGTGAAGCCTACTTAAACGAGAATTTCTGTTTCCTAATGTTTCAGGCTAGTGTTTTTCCTTCCTCTCTGGCTAGCAAGGACAATCCAGACTGGGGTTAACCATTTAGTTCCCATAGCCCATCAGGCATTCTACAAACTGGCAAATTCAAAGCCCTCTGAAAGGGGCTGTAGATGACACAGCAGGAGACAAATCTCAAACATGCCCCCAAAACAAAGAAACCAGCCTTGTATTCCCAGCATTAAATGTTCTCTGGCAAACTCAGCCTCACACACAAAAAGGATTCCTGCTGGCCTCTCATCTGCCAGGACTTATGTATCAGCATAAGAACCCAGCAGGAGTGAGTCAGAAGGTCTCCCCCATCTTTTACCCTCTTGCAAAAATAGTAGTTCTCCAATGGCCTGAGTATTTTCAAGAGGAGGAGAAACCCCTGCAGAAGTGAGGACAACAGCAATGACTTTTCCACAGCTCAGTAGCTGTGCATGGGGGATTTATCTGCCAGCCATTCAAGCATTTGCATCCCAAACCACACTTACCATCACCATTCCTGAGCAACCTGGTGTTGGGTGCCTTCTCTCCTTGTGCAGATATGCACTTTCCTTCACATTCCTGAAGAGAACTGCTCCCCACCGAGAAGCCTCAAACAGAAAGCTTTAGAATTCTTTTTTTTTTTAATTTTCCTCTTCCCTACCTTGCTGGAAAGCATCCAGGATTTACAGTGCTGGGGCTGAATTCTTCTCTCTAAAGTAACAGCAAGTGAGGATAAAGGAGCAAGATCCACAAAAGTGAGCTCAGAATCTAGCCACTAGCTTTCTGTACCCTGGATCAGCCAGGGACACAAATGCTGCATGGAGAGTCACTTTGCTCAACGGAGAAAAGAGAGTGTGCTTCATGCAGCAGGAGCATCTCCGGCTGGTAGTGTCCAAAACAAACAGTACTGGGATGAAAGAACCATGCCCCTTACACTGCTCATGCAGTACACATTTGCCATAATCTTCCCAACACACACTTCTACTAAGCCCCACAAAAAGAAAAGCATTTAAGACATCTCAAACTCAACAAAGCAATATGCAGATGCAGTACAGTGCAGCAGTTTGGAACTGAACTGGCAGTGAAACAGACTTACTGGATCAGTTATTTTATATCTGATTTCAATTATTCTGCTATGCAAAGAGGTGAAGGTCACAGAACAATTTAGTGCCAGGGCTGCAGATGGCTCCCAGGTGACTGACAACTAAGCCCTCCTCCCCTCTAGTCCCAGCCTATCTCTGAACTACCAAAGAGCACGGGAGTCTCTTATCAGCAAATGACAGATGCAAGTGGGTCCCCGGGATGAGGGAAAAAAAAGAGAAAAAGAGGGTCCCCCAGGTTCTGGGGAGGATGAGAGGTTGCTGGGGATATCACTTTTCACTATCTACTACTCTTAATTTTCATTAGATTACACAGAACAAACACACTTGGCTATTAAGCAAAAAGTACCAAGGGACCCAAAGAAGACAAATTAATTCGTGATTTATGAACAGAAAATGCAATAACCATAAGGGGAAATCAGCATATTGCTCCTGTACTAAACGATCATTTCATAGACAAAACTGGGAATAAATCCAAGAATAAAGAATAAAAGCAGCAAGGCTGTGGTTGTAGTGTTTAGGGTCTAACCCACAAAGGAATACTATGGAGAGCACTATCAATTCATTCACCTGGAGGAATAACAGTATCACTGGAAAACAGAATATTTTGATTCACTGTAGAGCAGAGCTAACCCAGGCCAAAGGTTTCCATAATCTTAATATCAACAAGAATTTTGTATGTTTGTACATATAGTTCAGCATGACTACATGTGTGCATAATGCTTTTAACTTCCCATAGCATCTTCTCCTTCTCTAGCCCACACCCTCTCACACCTCCGCCAGTGAATCAGAATCCTGTTTACAACCTTCTGTCATTCCATGCTGACTTCCACGTACAAATCTACTACAGGGACCTTGCAATTCTACACCAAGTGCTGAGCCATGCCAAACCTAACTGTGACCCAACTAGGTAGAGCTGAGTGCCAGGTAAGATGCACAGGGATCTTGGAAAAGCACTTAGCTCTTACAGCTGAAGGACTGGATAGGAAAGAACTCAGGGCTGAGGAAACAGGAACTACATCAGTCTTACCTGTGTCAGCCACAGAGAGGCTGTCACACACTAAGAATATTGAACAGTACCAGTCCCAATACAGACCCCAAAGGGACATCGCTTCTTACTGATCCGTGTTTGCATATCTAGATCTTGACTGCAACCTTTTGGATGCAGTCATCCAGTGAATAGTCCACCCATTAAATCCATAGTTACTGTTTCAATCACTAAGAACTTTTTAAAGCTGAAATAAGAAAAAAAGGCAATTAAAAATAGTGCAAAACCCTGACTTATGTATCATATTTGATAATAATTTAGAACTGCCATAGCCCAGCAGGAAAGATTATTTGGGCCACATCTGCAATGATCTCACCTCTTTCTCTTTCCTAGAAAGATATTAAAACTACAGTGCTACATAGAATCAAGGAAAATCCAGCTGGATATCAATTCCACATCTGCTCTCTTCTCTCTAGGTCCTCTCAGTAGCCTTTAATCCCCCATCCTGGATCCACAACCTGTCCTCAGACCATAGCTCCAGCCATACTGAATACAATTACTGTAATTGATGTGCTGCTTTTGTTAAAACCACAGTATCAATAACAGGAGTAAAACAAGCTGCTATAGAAGATGCAGGAAATTTATTAGAATGAATGTATGCAGTGGCTGGCATAATAACTGTTGATGGCCAATTCATAAATCACAGCTGGATTCTTTGGGAGACTTGTAACTCCCAGGCAGCTTCTCTCATAAAATAACAACAGTATGAGGAAACAAATGACAGACTGCTGCTAAAGCCAGTGAAAAACCTTTGCTATGCCAGTTACAGCCTCCAAACCTACGAAAAATCCCTTAGGCTAAGTTACCAGGCTCAGAATTAGCTAAAAAACCATCAGGAAATGTCAGAGAACAAGCTCTTTTACCTTCTCCCTTTTTCCTTCTGAGGTGTGATGAGCAGCCAGTCACACCTCAGACCTCCAACAACTCACACCTCTGACCTTTCAAGGCTTGAAATTTAAGAGAGTCCAGCAACTCAGAAAGCAATCCAGTGCCTATCAAACCTTACCAGGTGCTTCAGAAGCACCCAGTCCCTGCAACAATACCACTCAGGGGACTAAGGGATCACAGCACATGGCAGACCTGACAGTCCTGGTAAGACTGCCTGCAAGCTGTGGCAAATGACCCAAAAGCATAGCCATGGGCCTCAGCAACCCAACCAGGCAAACACCATCCTTCTCTCAAGGTGGCAGGACCATCCAGAAGCAGGTCAACATCTTCTCCCATGGTAACCCTGCAGCTTGGCTGGCAGAGTCCTTGCAATAGCTCAGAAATGCCACACTGTTGTGGCTGCCCCATGTTCTCCACAGGGCACAATGGTCTTGCTACAGACCTCTGTCCCAGCACTCTCTAAAATGGAAACAGGGTGGTGTCCACTCCCTCTGCCTTTCACAAACGACAGGGATATGCAGGGTCTCTGATTACAAGACACTGGTAACCAGCTAACCCATGATGATCCCATGGATGAACTGGAAAACCGGGGCATCCATTTGGCCTCCTGTCTTAATCTCTGCAGTCCTTACCTGTTCTGCACCCTCCAGCTCCCATATCTGTATCTGTGATGTCTGATCCATGTCAGTGGTGATGAAAGGGTATGGAAATGGCCAGAAAGGCACCTACAGATAACAACTGTCCCATGTAAATTTATAATGGCAATAAACATGGTGGGTTTTTATGATGATTTATTAACATGCTTATAAATGTACAGACTGGCCTGAGGCAGCATTCCATTGTACTAGAGGTTGGTGCTGCTTGCAGCTGGGGTTGATAAATAGCACCTCCTATGCAACAGACTCAGGAGACCTCGTTAAGCAGTTTGCCCTTTAGGGCACTGCACTGTTCTAGGACCAGGTCCGTGCACTTGCAGCCTTACAAGCTGTAGCTGCTACATCCCACTTGCAAGCCTTCTCCTCTCCTCCCTAGGGTACTGCCAGAAACCTCTCTAAGCTTATGCTGCAGCTTGAGGCTCATGGCCAAATCTCATTTCATTCTGTAGTCACAAGCCAGCCTCCTATTTGAGGTGTCCATCTCACACATGACTAGTCTGGCTGGCCCCATGAGGGCCATGTGAGTATTTCCAACTGCACAACACTGCTCACCATACTGCAAAATATTGGCTTACCCAGCAGGACATCAACTTGCTCAGAGCTGCCCCTGTCTCTCCAGCAGGTGTTAAAACAACACTACTGTTTTGGTACTTAAACTGCATCTTTAATTTAGGAATGTCAGAATGCCTTTTAGCAGCATCATTATTCACAACTTTCCTTGCTTCATATGAGGAAATAATTCACATATATAATATTTTTTAAAAAGTGCAAGTCACAAAATAGGAATGGGGAAAATTTTTCTTCAGTTGATCCACAATCAGGATCTTTCTAGATTATCCTTCAGTATATGTCACAGCCAAGAAGGATGGAGAGGTCAAGGTGCATACTCTGAAAATCTCACAGCACTTAAACACCATAAGATTAATCCAGTTTTATAAACTTTTATCCATGAAACTGAGGCACAAGACTGGCAGGTCATTTCGCTGAGGTCCTACAACTATTTAATGTCATCATTCAATTTGAAAACATCCTGAGAAAGATAACTAACACCATTGTTGCCTTTGCTGCCACAAACAAAAAATTCCAGTTAACAATAAAAGCTCAGGAACTAGCTGCTGTAATTTTTCTTTACTAGATAAGCAATGAGACCATACATCCCACCACAACCCTGTTACAAGGGCCTTTTGTCATTTTGGGGCTTTTTAAACTAATATTTGTTCAGAGATCCAAGGTATGCAGGCCACTTTACCAAAAAATCTATCATTTTCATTAAGGCAAGAGCAATAGGCAACAGAAAACACCACAAAAAAAAGGACACAGTAAGTAGAGACGCATATATAGTGATAGGAAAAAAAAGTGTTAATGCCACAGGCTCCCTCCCAGGTGCTTAGTTCCTGACATTTGCACGTGGAGCACACAGTGTGCACTCCTGACACAGAGTGTGTAACTGGCCTAAAAGCTGAGGCTCCAGGGGCAATGGTTATAGATGCTCATACAGCCCCAAAGATGCAATGCATACTCAGTCGATAATACATAACTAATAGATTTGATCAGGCTTCAAAGTGCTCGGTCTTTAAAACCATTCCTATTTAACTTGAACTCTAATCCCTCTGGTTTGTTTTTTTCTTTCCTTCCATGATGCTTGCTTTGATGTCAAAAGCGAAGGAATAAGGGCTTCCAGTATCCCTGTCATCAAGGTAACAGATGTGATAGACTCAGGCTTACCACTGACTAGATTATTGATTAAAATTTGTCAGAAGATGCTTTGGAAAGGCTGCAAGAGGCTTCAAATAGGGCAGGGGGAAGGGTGAGGAGAGCAGGAAGAGAAAGTAAAATGTATTTAATTCCCAGAAGTGTATTTCAAATGACTGAAGGTCAATTATCCCAGCAATTTACAGTCAGTCTCAACAATTTGGCTTGATTAGAGACTACAGTACAATAGGGGAGTTCTCATCACCCTATCTCCCCATCTTCCCTTCTTTAGCAGAAGGTTTGAATGACAGAAATAGCAGAAAGCATAGGGCACCTATACTAAGGAGTAAAGCATTTGTCCATCGATCTTGGCAAGCTGAGACTAGAAAACATATGCTAACTAAAAAGCACTGCAGAAGGGTTTAAAAACTCGAAGGACTGGGTTGGTGACAAGTCAGCAAACAGGAGAGAGATGCTTTAATCATCAAGAAGATAATTTGATTGGTGGGGATTATCAGTTATTGGAGGAAGAGACACAGATTTGGCAGATGGAAAGTAGGCTTGTACAGAAAAATGGATAATTTCGCACAGTCTGTTCTTCTCTCACAATCTCTCACCTCCTGCACTGGCCTGCCAAAGCCATGATGTTTGCCTTCCCCAGGCCATGCCTCCATTGCCAGAAAGCAGAGCTTTGTTGCTTTTCCACTGCCACCATGCCACACACCCAGCCTGACACCATCTAAGCCACCAATATCCAGGTTTCTCCAAATTTTCCAATTGGTTGTTTTAACTATTCTCAAGGCAGGTAGTAACAGTGGGTAACATGTTCTGGATGGGTAAAGCAAGGCTGCCATGCTATTCTCAGCAGCATCCAGACACACTGAAGGATGGTGAGTTGGTATGTTATTTGCATCCAAGGTCACTAAGTGGGTTGGTACGTTCCTGCTGCCCAACCAAAGCATTCTCATGCACCCATGTCAACCATAGGAAGGCCAATTCATGCCTACTGCTTTGTCTACTGATTACTGCAAAATGTGCAGTGCCTTTCAAACTGGTAGGATTATAAACCAGAAGTGCCTCTGCCTGCCCCCATACTAATAGGATGGTGAGTATTTTCTGGTTATTCTTTCATCTCATAGGTTATCAGCTGCTCACTTCACTGCTTCTCAGTGCAAACAAGAACTACCAAGTCTTTCTGACCCAGAGCACACCAATGTTTGATTTCAAATTGTTTCAAGCTTCTATTCCTGTAAATGCACAAAGCTGTCTTCCTCCCATGGGGAGCAGAAGGGTTAAAAGCCCATCCTCATTCTCCTTGATGGAGGCCATCCAGCCATGACCCTGGTTGAGTGGCAGACACATAGGAAGTAGATTATCAATAACTCTTTTTTCTACTTTCTTTCACCCTCTCTCTATACAACGTCAATGAGCTGGAAAATGAAAGGAATAATGCAGGTTTAAGAGGCCAATAATTAGGTCACAGCTGATCTCTGCTCAGATCAGCTGACAGCTGGTGCCTATCCTGCCTGAGTGAGCAGGGGGGCTTTCAGGACTCACAGGTTTAGGCCAACCTCCCTTTCTCCCTTTGCTCTATTTCTTTGTCCCCAGACTCCTGAAAAGCAAAAACTAACAAGTGTAATGCAAATACACTAGGTTTCCATCCACTGGAGTTTGCAGGGAGAAATTACTTTGCTTGATTTTGTCCTAAATTACCTTAAATCCTCTTCCCTGCTGCCTCACCACCACTGTGGTGAGGCAGCAGGGAAGACCAGCATCACAGCCTGAGTTACTGCTTCTGTGTTGTCCCCTTCCTCACACAACTCCATCATGCCCACCCCCTAACATAATCACAATGTTTGCTTGTTTTAGCTTCCATAATCCCGTTGTCTTGCAAATCTCCTCACCATAATCCTGCTTTTGTCTGTCAATACCATTTGTTTGCTGTGGGGAGGAAGGGAGGTGAAATGTTGCTTGGAACGCAGAAAGCTTTTGCTGCTGTATTTCAAAGCTCTATTTGTTTTCAAACACACCCTGAGAGTCTGGCACTGCTGTCCACTCAACATTTGAGAGGGGTGGCACCACCTCCAAGACAAAGAATTTGCTGGGTCAAACCAGTGGCTACTACAGAATTGAAAGCACGATAACAAGGATGTGCTATTTTGTGCTCCTACACATGCTAGCAGGCAAAAAAAGAAAGAAGAAGAAGCTCCACTTTGCCTTGTCAAAGAGCTTGCACTGTCAGTTCTATCTGGATAAAGCAGTGGCAGAAGCTGCAGAGTAGGGCACTGCCGCAGGCAGTGGCACACAAGGGATGAAAGAACAAAGCCTGTACCACTCACACTCTAACACAGTGGTAATGGGCAGACACACAAACTAGTAATTGATTGGTAGGAGCTGTGGCAATTTTGTGTGTTTGTGTGAATAAAAAATCAGCTTAATCAGACTAATTCCTTACAGTCAAAACACAACATGGGCTCCAGCACTCACAGCAGAACTCTGCTGCACAAGCCAAGTTTCACACCAGAACAAAGCAGCTAAGAATTTCACTCAATTTGGATGCAAAACTGAGTCAGGCCAAGTGCCCAGAAAACTCTTCTGAATTCAGACAACAATCAGCTGAAAAAGAACAATAAATCATGAAACTACAAGATGCTCATATGATTTGGGGTTTGTTTGCAAACATTTCAAAAAGAGATATAGTACCTCAGCAATTTGCTCCTCAGGAACTGCTGAAGTGGATAAGAAAAGAGGGGAATGCATGTCAGTCCACGAGTGAAAGGAAACCTTAAGCAATGCTTTCAGGAGATTAAGAAAAGTATCATTAACACCCCTTTCCTTATGTCAGTCCTCTACCTCAGGTCTCCTACTAGAAAAGAAAGTATTAAGGCATTGCATCCAGAATATCCCTCCTCCAGGGGAAGTCTGGCTCAAGCTCTTTGCAGAGAAAAAGGATTTTTGGATTTACGCGAAGCTAAGCTTGAGACTCAAGCACTTGGGATGCTCAAAGCGTATTCAGATCAAGTTGCAGACACTGTTCATCCTGCACTTCCCATTGCAGGCCATATTCTACAAATTTTTTTCCTTTTTTTCCCCAAAGTGCATCATCTCAAAAAGTACATTTGGTGTAGAACCACTCAAGTTTTCACTACCATCTATGTAGCATTTAGATTTTTGTCTTTAAGGTTTACTTGGAATATTAAGTCAATTAAGCATATAGTTCAATTTACTGGAGATTTTAAGGCAGAAGAAATACACAGAACCCATAAATCAAACAGACCATCAAAAACCAGCAAGCATTGTTAATAAATTTCTGCATCCTTGCATCCTTGAAGCAACATAGACATGATTACCAGACTAAATGTTGCTAATGCAGAAAGAATGTAGGAAAGGTAGTAAAGACTCTAGGAAAGGTATTATATGAAGATGTTTATTAATTCACATGAGGACAGTACAAGAGTAGACTGGTGCTATGGGATGAGCCAAAACCAATGCTGCATAATCACTGCTCTCCCAAAGGGGCTGGGACTTTGAGGAAGGAATTATGTGAGGAGCCTGAGGCAGCATCTGGGACAGTAAGGAATTCCAGTAGAGCACAAGTGGTCCCTTCCCATACTACTTTGAAGCACATCAGGAACTTTTTACTCACCAGTTTATACTAGAATATGTTGTGGTTTAGCTTCCTTTAAGTGGGAGAGCTCCTTCTTTAGCTCCAGCTGAAGATAAATATATCCACTCACACTCCTCCAATAACCTCCCCCATCAAGACTTCCAGACATAACATAACTTTTATCAGCAACTTTATCCTACTTTCATACACCTGTCCTCACCTACCCAGGAATTCATGGCATTTATCATCTCACAGCAGTGTATCACACTCCATTTAATTTCTGAGCAGTCATCATCTAAAGATATGCAGCTCGATGTTGTGTGTCTTGAATCAAATGGAGTATTTCCAGACAAGCCACAGTATTTCACACTTATTTGCTTCAAAATCTGGTGTAGATTCTTCCACCTCCTGTGGTAGGCCAGACAGTACTATTATGCCCACTGCAGAGATGCAGAAGCTTGGGTTACAGAGTAGGGAAGCAGCTCTTCCTCTAGCTGCAGCAGAGCTGGTAACCAGGTGATAAGTAACTACCTGATCCTGGTAAGTGATTTTTATTGCCACCTACAATACTCCCTCTATACTTGAGGATATATACAAAACCTCCCTCAGAGCTTGCAGTTTTAAACACTTGTGTGTAGAAGGAACTTTCTCCTCAAAGGTAACATGCTTAAATGACAAAAAATACCACCCCCTCTGTGCCATGGGAGATGAATCACCAATGTCCCCAATCCACACATCCAGAGCAGCCTTGCCATTTCATCCAGATGATTTGTGTGCAGAGGCAGCAGTGACATGAAAAATCACCTGCTGAAGCCAGGTCTCCCTGTTGTGGATGGCACAAATTATACTGCAAGAGACCAGGTCTGAGTGGATTCTCTTCAAAAGGGAACAGCTCTCAATCTAATATTTATTTAATACTTAGGTTCCTAATACTGGTTCGCTACAAGGCACCTGTCCTGGTCCCGTCCAGGAGAGCTATTTTTGCAGTAGGTGTGAGAAGGCGGAACCTGGAGCTGGGCGTGCATGGCTAGGAATTTCCTCTATACCACCTCACACCAATCACCAGGGACAAAGGTGGGGGACCTCTCTGGCTTTGGGGAGGAAGAGTGTGATTTTTCCAGTGGGGAACCTGTCCATTGTTGTTCCCTGGCTCAGGTGAGCATTTTTGTGTGTGAATCACTCTCTTTTTTGTATAGTTTTGTTATTTATATTGTTGCTGTTACTGTTCGTTTTCTTATCTCATTGCCGTTTTCAGTAAATTGTTCTTACCTCAACCCATGATCTCTGCCTTTTCTGCCTCCCATTCAGGGAGTTTGTGGTCTTTTCAGCAGGAGTACCAAATTAGATAATACCATTCTAAACCCCAGCAGCATCCTATTCACATAAGATCTGTAAACCTGCACAACCAGCCTCCTCCCTTCTCATACTTTTTACAACCCAAATTCCCCCCCACCTGGGATTCCAATACAAGAAATGTGTCCGGTCTTGAAGTTTGACGAAGTTCAGCTTTTCTCCTCCACATCTTCTCACATGACACCCACACCTCCCTTACATTTTTCCATAGCAGAAGGCTGTGTGTTTCAGAGGTCCAGGCATAATTTCCTCCACATGATCAGAAGCTAAGTTAACATAAAGCCATGAGACAGGGAGCATTTTGAGGAACTTGTGACTCCCTCTCTTCCACCCAAAAATCTGTTTGTAAAAGAAGGAAGAGGGTGAAGTTTGATTTCAGGATCATCGTGCGAGCACTCGATGAGGACTGTTTTGCTCTTAGAGCCAGGCAGGCAGTACTGAACAGTAGCTGTGATTAGCACATCCTGCTCCATCGAGCACCGACACTGAGGAGAAAGGGTAACATGTACTTCTACAAGTCCATCTTCTCTGTATTCTCAGGCATTTTGAAACTGAGGTAAAGCTTTGATATCACAGAATGCAACCTTTTCCACCTACTTTGAGAGATGGTAGCTGATCAGATATAATATGCAAGAGTTCAGAGCATGGCAGAGAAAGGCTGGTTCTGCATGGAGTGGAGAACATGGGCAGAGAAGCACTGAGACAGGGAGGTGATAAAGATGCAGAAATGACCAAGACAGAAAAGCTAATAATCACTATTAAAAATGTGATATTTAAAACAAAGAGCTCAGTTTTACATCCAGGCTGAAAGCAATTATTAGAAGACCTCCTGCTTCCAATACTTTATGAGAAGTTGGTTTCACCCTTGACTTCTGGCAGATGCATTTTTCAAAAGTCAGTTACAGCAAAGCCCTCAATTCTGAAATGTCAAAATTTATGATCAGAACAGTGTCTGACCTTAGGATACCCAAAATCCAAGAGATACATCAAAATTTTGTTGGATTGTTTTAACAATCCATATATCCAAGTTTACTTCTATGCCTGTTTTACAACTACTGACACCTTTGACTAAAACAATCCCCGCTGGATCAACATAGCTCATGACTTTTCAATTCAGAATCCATGATGCTGAAACCCTGTAACTGCATCAGCAGAAGCCACCTCAGGTTCACTGCTGCATTAGACTGGATATAACTTGCTCTGTAATCCACTTAACTGGGACATGCTTCCCCAAGGAAGTATGTTTACCTACTAGATTCCACAAGGAATTGATATAAGCCAGCAATACTTAATGGCAATAACTACAGTTTCACGGAGACATTAATGCTGCTCATTGGGGACAAAATGCATCTGTTAAGGAAATTTTACTAAGAACTGCCAATGCATAATGTTTCCTCAGCAGGCTTACATAAGTTAAGCATCTTCCTAACTGGGACAAACAGTCGCTCCAGGTGCAACATTCAAGCCTGCAGTTTTGCTAAGACTGCACGACTCATATTAAAGTAGACAAGAATTTCAGGTGGCCCATAGCTGCCAAGCAGCTCTCAGAAATTAACTCTAATAATCTTTACCCCATTAGCCTCCCTTCTATTTCCCTGAAATCAGCAGCAGCTCAGAAAGTGGCTCCAGCAGGAGGAAGCTAAGCTTTTATTTTTCTGTATTTAACTCCTGCTCCCTTTTGAGACAGAGGGTTTTGAGAAGGTTTCAGTAAGTGTATGTTACAATAATAATACCATCAACATTGCTGGGAATTTTTATTTTCTGCACAGCTGTGAAGCTGAGCATGTACCTTAAATCCTCTATCAAGCCATTTATGATGGGGCATCTCTCACCCAGCTGGGAAACAGCAATGATGATTTGGACTGTGATGTCCTATTTTATGAATCCCAGGAGGAGAACAGAAAAAATACAAGTGTAATTAAGAGACCTTCGATATACCCAAGAAAGTAGGTTTGGGTGTGGGGGAACATTAGCAAGCCAGTACACAGCGAGCTCTGATCCAAATAGTATTCTACTGTTTGCTTTTCCACTGTGTTTTCTGCACTAATTCACAGCCACTGTAACATCAAGACAAGCTTCCATATGCTTCATTTACTGACAGTAATTAATTTCAGCCTCTCCCCACATACGCATACACATTCATTTTATCTGACAAGCAAGTCATGAAAAGCAAGTCCATTCTCATAAAAATGCGGGGCAGCTACCAGAGGTTGCCTTTCTTCTTAGCAAAGAAAATCTAACTGGTGCATCTGCTAAATCACTATGCCTTTCTCACCCTCCAATCTTCACTTTGCATCCCCTGCCCAAGCTTTGGTTTGTTGCTTCTCCTAGGCCTCCCCCTACACCAGAAAATGTTCTTTAATAAAGCACTTTTTTTTCCAGATGAAAAAGGAATAACTGGCTAGAGAAACGTCTGGGCACCTATCTCCCTGTCAAAACACTGAATCCATTAATGATCATGAGGAAAGGAATAAATGCTTTAAGAGGCTTAGCAAGTCACTCAGAGAAGAACAGCCTCTATCCTCCTGCTCCCCCTTACTCATTGACAGTTTATCCCACAGCAGCAGCAGTGCTGGTAAATTAAAAAAATAAAATAAAAAAAAAATTAAAGAATGAAATATAGGGTAATTAATCCCACTTTAAAAGTACTCCTTTATTTTGAAGAGGACTATTTTTTTCCCTGAAATCCACTTTTTTCTCACTTGCCTTCTGCAAGCTGCTACTCTGTTATTATTCTATGCCTGTATTATTTATGGTCTGCTCACTAAGTCAGTATTCTTTTATTAAATTTGGTAACTGTGTTGTTATTTCTCCAGCATGTCTCAGTATTGAGGTGGATGAGAGAAGTAACCATGTGATGCTGACAGAAGATAACACAAATAAGTCAGCAGCTGAAATCCAGACAAGGCTACCTCAGAGCTGAAGTCACCATTACCTAATCAAAGTTCATCAAAAAAGCCAAAGTGCAACTTGCACATCATAAAAATTTGACAAGAAACAAAGGACAAAAGTAATATATAGTTTAAAAACTGTTACCCCAATTTTCACTAAATCATGAAGCACTGTTGCTGCACTTAGAATCACACAGGTTGAAAATATGGACCCAAAATGCCCCCAGAAGACACAATGATACCTCATCAGGATGAGACACCTGACTGAAAAAATAGTAAATTCTTTCATTTGCAATTATCACAGAGAGCAAAGAAACACAGACTTACTGACATGTACTTTTTTCTGCCATCCCAAATTAGTGAGAAAACAGGCATGCACATGAAGGGTCTTGAGTTACAGATTCACTGTATCAAAAGAGAAAACAGGAACCAAATCTAGTCCCCACCACCTACCAGGCACTACTTTGCACGTCCCTTTCTGTTGCGGGAAGATATGGTACTGCTTGAAGTTTTTTTAGACACATTATTTTTCACTTGCTTGACTTTTATATAACAGAAAATGTATGCTTTTTTCACTCTTTGATGACATTTTGAAGTGCCACTGCTATCTTGCAAGAGTAAAGCCTATTTTGTCCTCCACAAGCCACATCCAGACTTCTTCTCACTAAATAACATGCCCAGTTCTAACAGCAGCTATGTCTATGCCAATCTACCTACTCTTCTTAAAACAACTGGAAAACAATTAATTCAGCTGAAGAGTCCTTCCTATCACCAAACAGATAGAAAACCAAGCACAGAGCATCTTCAATCAATTTTTCCCATGTATTGTTTACTTCAGATGCTTTCTTTTGGAGCTGTCCAATATAAGAGAGCTGGAACTCAATTTTCACAGCATTCTCAACGTATTAAAAAGAAGAATTAAAGCCATGCAGGAAACAAAGATCAAGCCCAAACTTCACAGCCAAAGTCATTGACTACTTCTAGTCTGAGATCTGACAGCAAGTCTGTGGAGAAACTGGGAATAAAGTTCAAGAGTGATGAAATCCTCATTAATGATTAATCTACAAGAAACATCCATTTTCTTGACATTCCTACTGTTTGCTGCACTCTGTCCAGCACTGTCAATTAACCCAACACTGTCTTTGGGATTTAACCTGTAGGAATTACACTGTACAATCTAGATGTGTATAAGAGACAGGTCCAGCACTGTCAATTAACCCAACACTGTCTTTGGGATTTAACCTGTAGGAATTACACTGTACATGTGAACTTACTCTCCAATTCATATTTATGAAGAAACAGAATTCATCAGTGAACAGGTTAAGATACGATAATCCTTCTTCTCACAAGTGCAGCAGTAGGGAAGTGAGAATCAGAACATAAGTCGCTGTTCATCCAAAAGAGGAGCATAAAGGTTAAACATGTCCAACTGAGCCTCACACATAGAAATACAAAGCCAGTTGTCTAGCACATGATGGTTGAGAAAATTCATGCCCCTTTTTTTGGGGCCATGACACAAAAGAGCTGACCCATGTGCATTGATCTGCCCTTTTTCCGCTACAAGATGCACAAGATGAAAATGCTTTTAGTTGACCATTTCTTAGCTCCATTTTCCAGTACCAAGGAAAATGAACTTCTTGTCTGTAAAGGAAATGGTTATAATACAAGGACTAAAGGCAGGAACTGGCCTAAGATAGAATTCCCTGCCCCCTCCCAGAAAATACCCATCAAGAAAAGGCTGAACCAGAATGACACAAAATTTCCACCCTTTTCCCACTTAGTCAAATCACAGCATCAGTCATGGACTCCCATAACAGGATCTTCTTGCAGCTGTTAAGTTTTCTACAGAACATACTATAGTGCCATGGCAGATTATGTTGGTAAGACTTCTTAAGCAGCCGCTAGTATGGATTTATCCCAGGTATGCAGGATCAAAAGGGCAGCTTTGCAATACAGGAGAGGAAAATGGCTACTGGATAAATGGGACAACAGCACATTTGACAGCTATTGCAAAAGCTCTTGAAAATTTCCTTGGTCCTTGTCTCCCAAAAAGGAGATTATGGTCCCCTTCATTCCTATTTTATATACCTTTTCTCTGCCTTCCTACCCTGTCTCAATTTCACTTGCTCTGCTCATTCTATATTTTTCCCACCTGTCCTTTCCCTCTCATCTTCTCTCATAAAGCAATTGCCCTTGTTTTTCTCCTTTATTTACTTTCAGCAAGAGAACAGCAGCAGTGGTGCCTGCTTTGCAGGCTGCGACTCCACTCCCTGTCTTCATTTTCCTCCCAGCTCAGGCTCAGCAGTTCCACCTCAGTGCTGCTCTCCTGAGACTCCCACAGCAAGGAGCGGCCTCAGCTCTCACCCCTCAAGCCTCAGTGGGTTAAGGAAGATCATGGAAGGGAGGCAAATGGACAATGGAAAGGGACAAATATGTCACACCCACTGCAGTCAGCCATTTTGAAGGTCATAGCAGAGAATTCTCCCCCCTGCCTGCCAACTTGGAGCTGTCACTGGTATTGTCAAAGCCTCTGAATGAGGGACTGATATTCCCTGCAAGCCACAACTTCCTTAAAATAGGACCAAGAGAATGAGTAAGCTCAGCAATGAGAAAAAAAATAAAGTTAGAGGAACATCAAGCTCTCAGCCAGCACTTGCTGACAATGAGAATAAAACATGGGAATGGCAGACCAACCACATGCTAAATGTCTCACTTAAATACCTCATATCCCTAAAGGAACAGTATGATAAGAAAGGGCCCAGTCAGCTCAGGTCTCCCCGCTCCCAGAGCCTTTCCCCATTACATAGAGAAGAACTGAGGGCACTGTGCTGCCAATACACACCTGGCTGTGTCCATGGTGGTACGGCACACTCAGCCACCTTTCACCAAGACACACAGCTATAAGCCAGACATTGCACAAACAATAAATAAAAAGAGATCTTGTTCCAAAGAACATGTAACCAAACCATAAAGCAGGACACTGCAGAAATGCACAGAGTATAGTGGCTTGTTTTCCCTTCATTATTTCATCCTCATTATGGATAGTAATCAACTGGAATAATGATAAAACTCATTGGCAATGTGATTACCTCCTCTACTCATAGATTTACTCTTACAGTGATCCTCCCTTGCAAATAGCTTACACAGCTCCTCCATGTAGCATACCTACTGCTGTCAGGTATATTCCTCCTCTCAGGAAATTTCTGATGCCAATTCATTGTCTTCTGTCTTGGCTTTAATGACAACTGGTGCTCAATATGCTAGGGACAGGGGAGGGAGAGGTGGGCAGGGAACAGTGTCAAGCATGTCTTAAGCTGAAAGCCAGAAAGACACCCAACCAGAATCAGTGACTGCTACTGGAAACTGTGCCCAAAGTGACTTACTCACTGCTCCAAACCCATAGTAGAGCCAGTGGTAGGATAGATGAGCTCCTTTACAGCTGCACCTTTACTGCCCATGCTGTCCCCATGCAGTATAACAGGCTCTAAACCTCACTGAAACTTGCACATTCCAGTAGTCTGACAACTTCAAAAGAATGTTCTGGAGCATACCATGTGTGAGCTATAATCTAGACCTAGGAGATTTCTCACATATAGCAGAGCAAGCCCAGAATTATTAACTCCCCAAACTATACCAAATTTCTTGAAAATATAAGAAGTAACTCAAACTAGTCTCCTGAATCACCATCATGGCCACCATCTCTTCTTAGAGGTTCCCTATCCAGCTGCTGACCAGAAACACAAAATGCCTGATAAGTTCCCAACAGCAAACCATATGCTGGCCAAGTTCATAGCCAGCACCAGTTTCAACTAGTTGAGCAGCTATCCTGGAAAAATTTTGTTTTCAAATTCAGCACTAGAATCACTTTTTCCTATGGAAATTAACACAAGAAAGAGATGAAAATAGAAGAAAAGAGGAGAGAAACAAATGAACAGGGGCAGTCAGAACTTGCAAATTATCATGGACAAAGGAGTCTCAAAAAAGGAGTAATTCAACCATGTCGAACACCTTTTCTCCTAATCAGACAAGAACACCCTCATCAGCTGGGGAGAAGGCACACAGCCAACAGCAATTCAGAGACAGCAGAAGGTTAAGATACCAAAGCAGTCAAAACAGCTGCAGGTATCTGAACATTTTTTGGCCAAGTCATTACATATTATAGAAAGGTGGCCTTAACAGAACTACAGATCCTACCTCCATCATTTTGAAACAGTGAATTCCCTTCACACTTATCACTGACTTGTCAAAAAAAGTGAACTTGAAAATGCAAGTCTCAAGTACTTTGCATACGCCCTTTCATATCGGTTGGGTAAAATCCAAAAACTGATGAATTCAGGTAATTTCTTTGTTACTGAAGTCAATGGAGCTAAGATTTTACTCCTAGTATCTTTAGAAGCTTCTTGCTATCCTATCTATTATCACATCCCTAAAATCTGTGTTTCTCCACTTTCTTTTATCTATATCAGATGCTAACCGTATAACTGACATATAACTATTTCTTTCTCTTTTCACTATTGCATAGCACTGACAAGCATCAGCAGAGCTCTCTGGGCCACTCACACTAGGACAAAAAGGAAATGCTCAGGGTTGTGTCACACTGGCAGAAACACACATACCATTGAACTCAAAGCATCAAGAGGAGTTATAAATAAAGACTGACATGTGTTGACAGAGATGCAAATAATTGGACTTGCAGAACCTGTACCTGGCCCATGGCAGATGCTAAAAAAAATTTCATCAAGAATTCACCAACATCTCCTGGACATTAAGAACAAAAGGATGAAGGACACATGTCATTTACCACACTTTTAGGCCTGTATCCTGTCAGGCTAGGCACCAAACAGAGTGGAACAAAAAGATGGTCTTTTCTCCATACAGCTTTAGTCTTTCAGTAATACTTTGGGAACACATGGCCTGTTTCCGATAATAGGTGCAAAAAAGACTGACCGATCTCTCTGAGACCTACAGACAGCAGTAACAGGAACAGAAGAAGGGAAAGAATGAAGAGACAGGCACAAGCCCTGCAAAACCAGTCTGCTTCTGTCCTAGCTGCCAGACACACCGGAGCAGATGCTGGGGAGCACACGACTGCTGGCAAGGGTTGGCAGGAGTTGTGGCAGTATCTCACTTAGTCTTCTCATGAGCACTGAATTCTGCCCCAGGAGTGGCAGCCTGGCTTCTCCAGGCACTTCCAGGGGGCACAGGGCTGCCAGCATCCCCACCCCACAGTCTCACCCCGGCTAAACTCGGTCCTGCTCTGTGGCCACAGATATAGCAGTCCTTCAGGACAGAGCCAGCTCTCCACACACAGTCACGAGTTCCACACTCACGCAATGCAATCATTAAGTATGTGCCAATTAGATAATGTGACGTCAAAAGCGAGGGTTCAGAAATGAGCAATATGAAGGATGAATAAGCTGAAGGGACTGATTTATAGAAACATTATCAGGAGGTGGTTTTTCTGCTTCTTGCTTAAATTTGTCTTGAAAAACAGGATTACATAAACCAATAGCAATATAGAGTACAATTCTGACTTTTGTGACTGAAATTAAACCCAAACTTTTCAAGGTTACCCCTGAAAAATTATTACAGCTCTGGGTGCAAAAGACAGTTGAATAGCTCAGAAGTGACTTGTGCTGGCAATTACCCTGACTACTAGGAGGAACTACTTGCCCAGACTATACATGAAAAAATTTGAATATTGACCTAAAAATGTTCAGTTATTTTATTCCTAAACAGCTCCACCCAATTATTTAGTTTCAAGAAGAGCCTTCATTAGAAGTGCTGAAAAGAATACATTATTAGACCATAATTTTATGTTGTAAACTCAGCCTCCTATAAATCTACTTCTCCACATTGTGATTAGCAAACTAAAATTTTTACAAGTTTTTTCATGGGATTTTAGATTTGTGCCAGGTAAAAAACAATAATTAACAGCAAAAAATATTTCATTTGTCGAGACACATAGTTATCTCTCATTCTCCACATTTCAACAAAACTAGTTGGGGTTTTAAAATAGAAAACTTTCTGTAGAAATTTTTCAGGATGGGAAAGGGACCTTATTTGCTTTTCAAATTTATCATTGGTTTGACAAACGGCAAAGATAATCATTGTGTCAAGCAATGATTTACATTTTCAGAGCCAAATCTTCATCTGTACGTGCTGAATGAAATGAATGACACTGATTTACACAGTGGAGGCTTCAGTCTACAGGTCTGATTATCAATAGCAGTTGATCCTGTATTGCCACACACTAACCTACAGAGACAAGAGGTGGTCTGTTGTTAACCCAAGACCCTGCAGAGGTACAAATTACTGACACTGCTTAAAATCAAGCCATTCAATTGCCTCTGGTGCATTTGCTCTTTCATACTCAACATGTCGTGTGACAATTCATGGATCCATGAAACAAGGGCCTGCTCGATTTTCTCCTTGCACCTCACTGAACCGAGAAGTAAAACCACGGACGTAGTCAGAGTTGCACTGGTGTAAATGCTCTCTTGAGAGAGCAGGGCCTTGTGGTTCTCTCCTCTTTCACCTTGCAGCATGCTAAATTGATCCAGAAAGCAGTTCATCTGAAAAAAATACCTACCAACAATTTGTTTTAAACAAACACTTGCAGCCAGATCCCCCATCTCCATCGGCATGCAATTGTCTCAAATCACAAAAGGCAGGGAAACCAAAATTGAAAATTGATCTCTCTGTGGCCACGTAGATAGGAAGAGTGATTTCCTAACTGTGATTTTAAATAACTCTTTCTTCTCTCCCCTCTACCCCCTCCCCACACACATTTACATTTCTCCTCCTGTATTCTCCATCTTTTGTCGAACAGGAACAAAGACTTCCACCATCTCACTCTCTTTCCTCAGCTTTCTCATCAATATTCTATTATCAAACAAGGCTTTAGCTCTTTTTTCCTCTTCAAATCAATAAGAAGCAAAGCTGTAAAAGGGGAAAAATTAAAATCACCAGCACATAAAGGGTCTTTAAAAAAAAAAATCACTTCTGAACACTGGCAGCTCACTGGAGTGTGTCCCACACAGCCTCTGCTACATTCTGTTTGGTCCCACGCTGTCATAAAGGTAAACTACCTGCACCTGCCTGCCAAGGACAACTGAGACAGGAGAGAAAACAAGAATAAAACTTTCTGAATTGGTCTTCATATGGATGGTTGTCATGTGAAACTTGGAAGAGCAAGAGTTTGCAATGCCTGACCCCTGAGTGAAAGCAACACTGAGGAAGCCCCACAAATACCTGTCACTGAGACCTACCTCAGCTCCCAGCTGGAAGCAGGGGCAGCCAAGTACTTGCCTGGTACCTTTTCTGATACTGAAGTGCTCCAGCTTCTCTCCCAGGCCTAAGACTTTCCGCCACCAATGCATCCACACATGATGTGACAGGTTCCAGCTGTGCTGCTATACATATACATGTATATATATGCATATATATATATACGCCCAGACACATCAAAATTATGTGTATGGGATATTCCATACCTAACAACTTCAAATGTATTGTCACACACATTTATCAAAAACACCCTTAAGTTATTTAGAACAGCAGCAAAGGGAAAAGCCAATGCAAAACATAAGGAGAGACAGAGGAAGCAATCTGGGTGTGTCTGATGTCAGGATTGCTGACAAGAAAGAGCATTTTTCTTAAACCACATGCCTGTACTATTACTGCTAATACTTCTTCACGATCATGAAACCTTTCAAGAGTCACAGCTGGACAGATACTCCATGTCAGTGGCAGGAAACAGCAGAAAACAGTCCCACCACAGTCAGCAGCTCATTTTTTTTCAGGAATAGCTTTTAGAACTATAGAGTACAGTCAATTAAAAAATAAAGCAAAGAAAATAGGAAAGCACTCTAAGCAGTTTTACATCTTTGGACAGCCATACATTGTTCCTCTTCTGCCTGCTAACAAACTCAGGTTCCAGCTCTAACCTCACACACCTGCCCCAGCACAGATGACACCTCCATACTCTGTCACAATGCCCTGCAGTCCTGGACAGCACTGGGATGCACAGCTTCTGTCAGACAGGCAATAAAATAAACCACCTGATCTCCCACAGAGGGAAGTCTAAAGCAGCCCATAGAGGGCTTCTCATACTCCTTGCCAGCCTTCACCTATCCCTGAGACATTGCTGGGGGGTTGCTGGGCTTCTGTACTCTTATCACACAAGGAACACACACAGACACTTTGTGAGGAACAAGCTAAATGGAGGAGTTTCCTGTTCCAGACCACCAGAGAAGAGAAAAGAAGCAGCAATGGAATTGGGGGAAGTTTGACATGGCAATCTGTCCATCCTCAGGAAGATGACCATGAGACAAACCTGCTTGCTTATATAAGAATCATTCCCAGTCACCAAAAACAAACTACAAGCATCCTTAATATTAGAAGGGCCATGTTTTGTCATTACCTTTTAAAAGAGTAAAATTATTCCAAGGGAAAAACAGTGAGTCAAACAGGAGGCCTCTGAAGATGGTGTTTGTATCAGCAACATAAAACTCAGATAACTCAGGAGAGAGCACATCTCCTGACAAGTTGCCACCAATCACCTCCACACCTTGCTAGAGAGCATTATGATGTTACACAAGATGGATTCTGCACTTCTGTTTAAGCACGAAGGTCCTCAAGCATTTACAATGAACAAAAGCTTCTTTCCCCTCCGTACTGATGTAGAGCACAGTGTGTTCTTTCCACTTGGTGGTGACATGTTCTTTCAGGTATGAAGAGAACCCTGCATAAATGCCTTGTAAAACACTTTGGATCTATGTGTGCCACAGAGGAAAATCTTGAATTTTTCCTTTAAAATATGCAGTTAATTTGATATGTTTATCTGGAACAAGAAGATAAGAAGGGACACAAGAACTTGCGGAAAACATACAGTTACATTGCTCAGTAATTCTAAGCAAAATCACCAAAAGCAGAACTGCAATGTGTTTAAAACCTCGCTCCATCCCTGTAGTGAAGAAATAGCCTCGTCATTTCTTTTCTTGGATTTTACCCAAAACTTCACAGCTACCCATGATGCCAAAAGCTAGGGTTCTACCTCAAAAGTTGCCCCATTCTCCTGCATTCACTCTACCCTTTGCTTTCCTGTACAACTAGCAAAAACCAGGGACTTTCCTTTTCTCTCCCAGCAACATATGGCAAAAGAAATTCCCCATAAACCTTTCAGAAGCATCTGTACTTACTTCTATGTTTAGCAGCTATATTAATCAGAAGAGAAAACTAAAACTCAGGAACTCAAAGACTTTTGATACACAGTGAATTAACAGGTAAATAAAGTAAAACCAGAAATTATTTGAAAAATCTCAGTTCATTAAAAAAAAATCAAGCTGAAAAAAAATCAGGCAACATTTACAAATGGTGAACTACAGAACAGTGTCCTCAGTTAATGGCTTGCATCCCTCTCCCCTAGGGCTTGGCATGCTGTTTCAGCAGCTCCACCAGCAGTCACAATCAAGCACGCCCTCACTCCAGCACAGGACTGCTGTCTTGACAACTGCCCATGGCCCTCGTGAAGGCTGTCTGCATCCATGCTGACACCTTGGAGGCTCTTGGGAAGACACACTGCATGTCTGCTCACAAAACAGCTTTCCTGCAGTGCAAGCAAGTTTGGTCTCAGTAACAGCTTTGAGCTCACACTTAGGAGGGTTAGAACATATTCAGAAATGGCTCTCCCCAAAATATAGTGTAAAGAACAGTCAGGTGTGGACAGAATGTGTGAATAGAGGAGGAGATATGGTAGACTAAATACTCTTGGATCCACAACAATAGGAATACAACCCATAACATGCAGCTCAGTGCACGAACACCTTTAAATAACCAATGGGCAGCCCATCCAACACCTTCAAATATACAAATCTGGGAGCAGTAGGCATGACCCAGCCTATGCAGGAGAATAGAAATAAGAGTCCTAGGAGTCACAAGCTGCAGCAGGAATCCCAAGCTGACAGCCTAGCTCCATGAGCACAGCCCTAAAAGCAAAACAGCAAAGCACACTCAAAGATTATAAATAACATGCAGGACATAAATGAAGAGTGTGACACATTCAGAAGGGAAAAAAATGGCAGCAGAAACCAAAATTCACTTTACAACTTCCAAAATGAAATAATAGAATCATAGAATAGTTTGGGTTGGAAAAGACTTAAAAGATCGTCTAGTTGTAACCCCCATGCCTAGGATAGAGGCACCTTCCACTAGATCGGGTTGCTCAGAGCTCCAGCTAGACTGGAATTAAGCACTTCCAGGGATGGGGCATTCTCAGCTTTTCTGGGCAGCCTGTTCCAATGTCTCACCACCCTTAAAGAATTTCTTCCAACTATCTAATTTACATTTATCCTCTTTCAGTTTAAAGCCGTTCTTCCTTGCCCTATCACTATGTGTCCTTGTAAAAATTTCTCTCCAGTTTCTTTGTAGGTCCCCTTCAGGTACTGGGAAAGAGTATAGGGTCACTCTGGACCCTTCTGTTTACCAGGCTGAACAATCCCAGCTCTGGCAGCCTTTTCTCATAGGAGAGGTACTCCAGTTTTGATCATTTTTGTGGCCTTCCTCTGGACTCATTCCAGCAGAGCCACATCCTTTTTATGCTGGGGTCCTCAGAACTGGATGCAGAACTCCAGGAGGACTCTTCAAGAACATAGTAGAGGGGGAGAATCTTCTCCCTCAGCCTGATGGCCACACTTCTTTGGATGCATCCCAGGATACAGATAATAATGCAGGGGAAGAAAATTATTGCCTAAAGGAGAAGGGACTGAAAGGAGACAAACACCTCATGGGTTCCTTCATCTCACACGCTTTTTTTTGAATTTCTCTTTTATGAAGCCAAAAGAAGCTGTCTTCCTATTCCGCTGAGAGAAAAACAGATTCAGATGTCCTTGTCTGCAACTGGTTGGAAGCTGCCAAGCAAGGATGTGTCTATATTTTACTGCTGAACAAGGATCCATCAAACCAATCCAATGAAAGAGGGTGTCCAAAGGCCCAGAAACTGAATGCAGACAGATAAAAGGGCCAGAATTTGTCTTTCACCCACCTTCGCCTCCAAGCCTCATGGGAAAGCAAAAGGAAAAAAAGAGGCCAGTAACCATGGGTAACCACTCTCAGGTTAATCTCAGATGGGGAGGGGAAAACGCTTCTCAAGATTAATAGCTAAAGTACTCAGGGATTAGAGATTAGGAGGAGAATCCTGTTTGCTAGGATTAAAAGGGCTACGTTCACATGAAAACCTCAACCAGTGAATTGCCTCCAGCAAAACAGTGGGTTTTATTATTATAATTATTATTTTATTCTCCTCCAATAAATGAAAAACATCAGCAGGAGGGCAGCAAAATCCATCAAAGGTTTAGAAAATAAAATCTCTGAGGAAAGGTTAAAGGAATGCAGTCAAGATAGAAATCAGATATTAAAACCAAAAATCAGCCCATGTTATTAGTAGCACAGAAGATTATAAAGAAAGAGAGATTTAAAAAAAATAAAATCAACTTCACTTCCCAGAATCCATGTGGTGTAGTCTATTTCTTTGCCCTTGGCTTAGCTGGAGGCAGGTGAGCTACAAAAATGGCAAAACTTACAGTTTGCACGTAAGGAAGGTACAGTTTAAACATCCAATGGCTGGTATTTTCTGGAGTGCTAACTAAGAGCTTCATTTGACATTTACTCTTAGTTGCTTTTTAATGACACACGATTAAGGTACTTAATAAAAGTGTACAGGAAGGAAGAGAAAAGAACAGGACTATGCTCTATCAGACGGGGTTAACAGAGAGGGGAAAGACATTAACCCAAATCATCAAAGCAGGCATTCAAAACTTTAGTTAAGCAGTTTTTCTTAAACAATTTTCAGTGATGAAACAAGGAAAAAACTTGGATCCACCACAACAAAATTGTCTGAACTAGACTCTACCTCACTTGACTCCATCCTTGTACAAGTAAGAATATTCAGTCTGGATTAGGTCAGCAGACCTGTGAGCCAGCTCATGAGGAGAGACAAGACCACAACACTGCCCTGTAAGCAAGTACCACACTAGTGAGTGATGTGTTACTGCAAAGCACATTCCTCCCTTGCAGCCCAGTGCCACAGGCCCTCCACACAACCAGATCTCTGTAGTCCTGTGTCAAAAAGGCCTTGTCAGGGGACCTGGCATCAGTCTTCTCAAGCACTGGGGGAGAACTGGGAAATCTGATTACTCCAGCACACTTGGCCTTTCAGGTTCACCAGAACTGCAAAATTGCCATATCATTGCACAAAAGAAAGCCCAGGAGGCTGCTGGTAATAACACCATTCCCAACAAAAGCCATAGAGAAACAAGGATTGTAACAGGAAGGAAAATAAAGAAGGTATTCTTAAACACATGTGCTTGGCTGTTTACAAGGGACATCCAGCTGCAGAACAGACCAGAATGTCCTCAGCTTGCTTTAGTAGGGAACTGCAAAACCATCTGCATACCTGTCCCATCAAATCACATGCACAGGCATAGAGGAAAAACTGGCTGCACCTTTTACTGGGCAAGATCTCAAGGAGTAAGCTTTTTCTGTTGCAGGTTATTTGCAAATTTTATTAAGCTGCATGTGTAAAAAAACTCAACAAACCAATTTACAAAGCCAACCCTTGCTTTGTTGGATGCCAGATGGTGTCACTGCCAGACTTCCAACCACCACTGGCAAAGGATTCCCAAGGGACCAAAGCTCAGGAGGCTAGGACACCAGCTAGGACAAGAAATCACACCGTTTTCCATTATTTATTCCTCTGAATGAACCCTGGTCCTTTGAGGCTCCCAAGGCCACTAAGCTGCAGGTGGAGATCAAGTTGATTCATGGGGAAAGGAAAGTGCAAGCACAGCACAGGCCAACACACAGACTGAACTATTCACACACTGGAAGCACCACTGCCTCCTCCCACCTCAGCTGCATCTGCATCTCTTCTCTTTTTAAACGGCTATTTTTGGAAACTAGATGATTCACCTTCCTGATGAAGCCAGGTCTAGTTGGCTCTGTGCCCTGACACGTTTTTGTACAGAACAGAAATGGCAATTTGCTTGAACCTCTCCTTTTTATACTCAGGTAAGCCAGCCATGTCTGCACAGGATGATAGCAATTCTATTTTCCTAGCACCAGCAACATTTCTGTGTGAGCAAGGAATGAAAACACTAAGCTTCAGAGAGACTGTATATCAGGTTCACAGTCTACTTGCTTGTTTTCAATCGAAAAACACACAGCTGAAGGTAACACATGGTCTAGGAGGGAGCAATGTGAAGAGGAACCTATAGTGAAATACAGCAGAAAGTAAAAGCCAGTGTATGCTGCATACATAAATGACCAAGGCACACAAAATCCCTTCCCACTATTGATCTGTGGCAAGTCCTATCTCAAACACTTTAATTCTGGATAGCACAACTTAGGGGGTAAGAAAGAAAAATACAGGGAAAGACCAGGAAATCGAGGAATAAGGAATCAGTAAGCACTAAAAATCAGCTAGCTTTAAAAAAATCAAACAAAAAAAAAGAAAGCAGTGAAGATGAGGAGATATGATGGATGTGTATATTTCCAGGGAAAAAGAACATTGAACCAGAAAGGGTATGCTCCATTGCTAAAGGGAGAAACAAGATGATTAGATACTTAAAATCTTGAGTTTACCAACATCATGATACTCCCTTGCAAATAATCTCCCACTCTCCTCTCTTTGGACTGCTTTCACAGCTACTTCTGTCCCATCCCTACAGACAGTGCCTCCCCACTGCCACACAGAGCCACTGAGTCATGTTTCACTTACCCTGTAAATCAATACTTGGTCCTACCTGTGCCACTTCCCTTCCTTCACACACTGATTCTCCTCTTTCCTTGCAACACTGATTTCTAGTACAGGTTAGAGATTAAGTTCTGTTACAAGATACTACATTTCCCATAAAAGTAGTATTTTTAAAAGCCAAAATCAACCATGTACTATCGACATGTCCATGTTCTACTGTACAGTAGAAACAGCTCTGCTCTCCTTCAGCCACCACAACAGGGAGCACCACCTTCTGATGCAGGCTGAAGATCCGCTCTGGGAGACTGATGGCTTCAAAGACAAAGACACATCAACCACTGGTGCTTCGGCAGGAAATATGAGTTCTAGTATAAAGATTTGTTAGGGCCATGTTCCACGGATAGAACAGCCACTTCACAGCTCAGACTAAACTGAAAAACTGATGGTGGAAGTGGTGTGAACAGTGTTATGCTCGCCGTTAATAACACAAGCACACGTTGCTACAATGCCTTCACTCAGTGGCTTGTAGGTGATAATCACAACCAAAGCCAATGCACCAACTTCCCACTGGTATAGTTGTGACAGACTAAGCACCAGCACATCAGAGGGCAGCAGCAAAGCTACATTCCCTGGCAAAGGTACGTCAGTCCTAATACAGCCTTGTGCTATAAAAGCATACAGAAATTTTACTGTGAATAGGGACCTGCCCTGTCCACCATAATCACATCATTTGGTAAGAGCAAGAGAGATCAGAAAATGAGAATCAATTCCTGACAAGAATAAACAAAGCATAAAAAACAAAAAACCACAGCCAAAAAAACCCCACCTCCTTTCAACTGAAATAATCTAAAGAAAAAAAGCAGTAGACAGCAAAGCTCGGTGTGTTTGGCTGAGAAGAAAGTTATTTACAGCAAGGTCTGGCCTCTCTCTGCCACCATGTAATTCCAGGCAATTGCACTTTCAAATAGATCTTTTTGGAGAAAATCAACAGTGGCTTTGCTTTCAATCTACTGGAAAATGAAGTCCTGCAAATGTATTACATAAAGCTGCAGCAGAAAGAGCAGCGTGCACACAGGCACATGCTCTCAGGTGGAGGTTGGTGGGCTCAAGTACTCAACTTGGCCAGGCCCATTTCACCTTTCCCAGCTCTCACATCACACTCTGGATTTCCTGTAAGTAATGATGCCAGTCAGATGCTGTGGCAGGGACAAGTTTCCATAGGCTGAGTCCTTCTGTCTGTCTCTCCAGGTCCAAAGAGAAGTTCCATCTCCAAGGCTCAACAAAGCTGTAAGCCCCCTGAGAAAGGCCCTCAGCCATGAAATATACAGTCTTGTGAGGCAAATGATAATCCCCAAAATTCACCACTGATTACAGCCCACATAATTAAGCCCCCCGTCACCTTCACTCAACATCAATGTCTGCCCAAGTGTCTACAAGGCTGTTTCCCAAGCCTGCAGTGATCAGTGCTGCCCTGACCAGTGTATCTGCAGCTCTCCACTCCCACAGAGATCCTGTCCCACTAGTGTCTTGTCTTTCAAAAGCAACAGACACTAGGTTTTGAATATTTTCTGTTATTGACAGCATGGTGAATATCGTAAAAAAAAAATCATCCCTGAAAGTTAATACAAATACTCAGAAAAACTTCAGAAGGGTGACAATTGAAAACAAAATGCATGTCTCCATGCAGAGAGAGCTGGGGGCTGCATCATTATCAGAGGTAACAACATGGGAGCACAAGGGCAGCACAGTCAGACTCCACACATCCCCTCAGCACAAGCTATTGCTGTGCCACTCTCTCCCCCAAGCCCGTGGACACACACACATACCAGCCCCAGCATCCATTTCAGACAAGGGCCAAAGAGAAACAATTTCAGAGCAAGTCAGAGGGATGGAAAGTCAAAGGCAAGCCGAGGCTTTGAATTTTCTTAGACTAGCTGAGATACCACTGTCTTGTGAACACAGCAAAAGGCTAAATTTCCATTATACATTCCATCAAGAATGATTTTGAACTAATATTTCCCTTCATTCAAAACACTGAAAAATTACAAAAGACAAACCTGGAACTAGTAACTCTAAAACCAGTTAAGGTTAAGACAAACATGAATGATCCTTGTTTTAGGAATACTGGATCATAGTTTTGGAAACACCTGGGTCATTGAGTAGGTTCTGCACCCAACCACACGTTTCAGTAAGTGTATGGCACAAGTTTCCCAGCAAATCTATTCCACTCATGCCCAAGCACCTCAGGCCACAGAACACCTTCAACTCCTTATAGCAAACCACTTCCAAAAAACAATCTTGTCACTATAATATGGAAGATCAGTGGAGATTCAGCATCCCCACCCCACAAGTGCCCCACCTCTCTCCCACAGAGATTATATGAAAGAAAAATATCCTAAAATCTCCTGAAACAAATCATGCCTGTTTCCACAGTGGAAGGTGATAAAAATAAAGAACCAAAGCCTGACAATCTGACCAGAAGAAATTGCATTTTCTCTCCCCGAATCTGGCTGTTGCTTTAATCCTGACATCGTGAAGGGGACATGAAATCAGGCATCTGGGATAATGCAGTAACAATGGGAGTGCTGAAAGGCTTGGTGCAGCCTGCAGGCTATCTCTAACTGAATCTAATCTGCACTGCTCCAGAGAAAGATGGAAAAATTATCAGCCAGAAGCCTATTTGCACAAAGGTGGAAAATATTCCCTGCCCTTTCTAGACAACTAGTCCAGGAAAGCTCCTTTATAGGATCAAGCTTACTGCAAAGCACCAGAAACCCTTTTCACTTCTCAGCGCTGACACCCATGCAAAGCACCCTCAAGCAGCAATGCCTGTCCACTGGTTATTCCTGCTGCAGTGTAGAAAACAAAAGAATTCAACACAATGACGTAAATGCAAAAGGAGTTTCTAGGCAGAAGATATTGTAGCTTTTTCTAAGGAAGCAAAGATTAAATTTAAAAAAAAAAAACAAAAACAAAATAAAACACTAGCAACCCCAATTGCACCATGAGACTTGCTTGCTGTTTCAGTGCCACATAACACAGTGAGTTAAGACTTCAGAGAAACAGCAGGGAGGAGAATTCAGGATCTTCTCCAAAAGTACGTGCCTCTGCCACCCACACATCAGAGGAAGCGCTACTACTATTTTTTTTGTTGTTGTTTTCTTTTTTTAGCTCTATGAGACACTTATGACTTGACGCACGTAGCCCAGCTTTTCTGAGAGCCTCCACTAGAGGACTTCTCTTCCCAGGAGCCATTAGTCAGATTACAAAGCAATAGGTGTTTCAAAGGAAACCCTCTCCTTCCACACTGAGCCTCCCGCAGGAGGAAACAGAACCAAAACAAACAGTGATACGCCCTAGACATGCATTTACACTGCCCTGAACACAAAAGGCTTTAATTCATTAATTGACAAACTCCCGGCATTTTGTGTGATTTACCAAAACCACCAGCAGTGTAACAGAGGGAACCTGCCGCTGTGTAACGAGTGAGGCGTGAGCCCCTTCTGGAACAGCACTGGGACAGAGTGTCCGGCCCCTCAGACAGCAACAGCTCTTCCTGGCAGCCTCTTGCTCCGATTTCTCATCCCTTCCTGCCCCGTCCCCTTGCCCTCCTCCTGCTGCCAGTAGAGTGCTGCCATCCTCCAGCCCCTGGTGCCTCGCTGCCAGGCTCTTAACCTCCAGCACTCTGAAACAAGGGAGCCCAAACAATATGGGCCTTGGGGAATAGCTGACAGCCTTATCTCCTGAGCCACACCACCTCCTACAGCCTGTGCACAAATGAGATAACATCCTCCTGCATCTGAAGGGTGCCCCTTTTAATCTTATGACTAAATATCCTCAAAAACATGATTCAGAGAAAGCATTTTAAGATAAATTAATTTGAAACATAATTTATGGCCATAGACTGAACCACCACATCACTGGGCACGCGGGGAAGTGCTATTCCATTTGTTGCCCTCCTAAACAAAGACACAATCATCGCATGGAAACACGCTTCTCAGCACACTGAGCACAGCCTTTCTAGAAGGAAAGCGTACAGACCTGTAATTAAGTATCTAATGCATCACCATGGACAGAGCACTAAACCTGTGTCCTAGACAGTGATAAAGCCATGACATTTACAGCATTCAGAAAATCCAAACAATCAATTTGGTACACCAAGCTACATAAGCCTGCAACAACATAAGCCAAAACCGAGCAAGAGTAGCAATGAACAGATTACTATTTTTAAGAAGTTTCTGTTATGTGGGTTCAGGAAGGCATATAATTCAAGGCTCCAAATCAAATCACAAGCGCCATCCTTGCCTCCCCCTCTCCAGCTCCCCCTTCCCTGAAGGAAACATTCAGCAGCATTGCCTGGATGCTACATTTGCATTTTATTCAGTGTCCAGCTATCCAAGTGCCAGATAATCACCATATTTAGTTTTTTACAGAAAGGTTAAAACCTTAATGGCCTGAATCATCAGAGCATTACTTCAGTCTGATTCTAATGTAAGCCTAATGCTTTTAGCAGTTGCACTGGGGGGAAAATCAGTGACGTGACTGCAAAACTGAATGGCCTAAGCATCTTATACAATCGTTATCTCTGTTCTAGTGAATGTGATATAAAAACAGAGAGATGTAGGAAAAGTGTCCCTCAAGATGCACCACAAGCTAGTTAGAGAGATGAGAACAAACCCCACCAATATTTGGGCTACAAGTCACATCTACTGGATCATTTTTTTAAAAAACCCTTTTCTCAAAACTGCACAAAATAAAAACCCAAAGTGATTGCTTTTCTTTCCCTTTCCTGGTACTACTGCTACCACCTGGCACATCTGGACTGCAGCCTCTCACTGCCTAAACACTAGCACTCAGTTTGGATATCACTGATTCATACTGGAGGACAAAAATTCCTGGCACAACAGGAAAAGAAAATCTCCCCACCCTACACTAGCAGTGCAGCTAAGACCCGTCTAGTGAGCTGCATCAAACTCTGCTACCTCTGTTGCTGTAAGACACCTGGGTAGGTAGGATGTTCTTTTGTACCCGAATCAACAGCTAAACGAGGTCCAGACTCCCAGTAAACTACAGTCATAGCAGTACATTAGCAGCATTTCTGCTGAAGCTGCTTGCCTGATTTCTGGTTGGGCATATCCCTAAGTGCTGGCTGTGACAAAGTTGTGGTGCCAGATACCTGCTTTTCATGTTTTCATTTCTTCAGCTAGACTATAACACATTTTGTGTGATGCTTATGCCTGTCAGTGTGGTGAGGATAAGGAAGGGTCACTTCACTTGACACGAGTAGTTCTGGATCCTGTAGGTTTGCCAGATAACACATCAGCAGGAGAAAGAGAGACTCTCAAATAAGCATTTAGATCAAAAAGTGCAGAAACAACCATGGAAAAGCTTACTCAGCTCTAGTTTCCAAGCAGAGGACTCCATCCTCACAAATATTTGCTCTACTAATGCCTTTTTCAAGGCGTGCTTTACTAAGTAATAGTAATGGGATTTCTCTCTCTTCTCTTGGAAAAGTTTATTAAAGTGAAAAAAAAATTCTGGTAAAGTAAAAAAATCTTTTTTCAAGTTCTTCTCTCTGTAATTTCACTCAGAAATGGATGCAGAATCCCTCTAAATGCTCTGAAGAAATTAAATAATAGCTAGTGTAGATAAGTTTTTATTTTTCATACACTTAAAGCTCTCTAGGGAAAAATTGCTTTTGAGTAATCATCCAACAAGACTTTTTTATGTATAAAATGAGTGAAAACAGTTTTGGATGCTTTCTAAATGCAAAAATGAGGCACAACTCAAAAACAGAATCTATGTATCTACAGATATTTACAAAATATATGCCACCATTGTGTGTAGCCGCTAGAGCATGCTTATGTCAGTTTGTCTTGAGCTCATGTTGCCTTTGATAGCAGTGAGTCCCACACTGTTTAGAAAGTCATATAGTACATCCACCTTCTCACAGAAAAACCCATGAGAAGGGCAGAGAAGTGGAGACACTTTACTATTCACATATCTGAAACTTTTATCAGAAGTGAGAACAAGCAACATAAAAATGCATGAACCAAGTTCTCTCTAAATCAAAGTACAAAGGAAAATGGGGAAAAAAGAGCACCAAAACAATGTTAATTATTGTCAACATTTTAATCACACCTAAGCAAAGGATTTTGAAATCTTTACTCTTCCTGCAACCACACCTTGATCTCAACGCTAAAGTATTATTTCTTTCACAGCATTGTTTGGCTTATTTTCCATATATCATCCCATTCTTATTTTTTATCTTACTTAGATTTATTCCTTCTGCAGAATAAATATTCTGGAAATAAAGTAGAATATCTTTATAGCTGAAACAGCTGTTTTCAAGAAGCAGAAGATTTTTCTCACCTGTGGAAAAGTTTCAACAGCAGAGAGACTAACCAACCTATTTCTTTAAACAGCAAATGGCAATGTTGAGGGTAATGTTCCCTACCCTCAACAAATTCTTTCAGAAATTAATTTCCTTCAAAAACAAATCAAAGCAATAATCAAATAACTTTTCTAATTTTATTTAGAAACTCCTTAGGATTCATTCCCCAATTTGGGGTTGAAAGTATGTTGAAGGTTTTTTAGTAAAAAGCTGTCTTAGAACATGGCTGGCTTAGATGGCCACAGAGCAGACAGTCAAGAATGCAGAAGACATCTATCCTTTGACCTTATCCAAATCATGATGTGTCTCAGTGCTTTAAGTAAACACAAAAAAAAAACACCAAAAAAAAACAAGCATATTTTTTGCTCACATGTATTTCTCATAACCAACAGATTAGAAGAGCCACTGCCTATATAAAAAAATCCTAAATAAACTCTGGTTTTGTAACCACATTTCAGTTCAAATAAAAGTGGCTTAGCTGCGTCAGATTTTTCTGTACATGTCCAATAAATGCTTTTTTCTCTTTTATTATGAACTATAAAAAAAAATCTAAAACTCACACATGCAACTGATTTAACTGATTTCTCTATACAGACAACAAGATTTATTGAGTACTTTGAATAGGTAGATGAGATGCAAGCAATTGTTTGTTCATACAGCCATGATTTGTTCATACCTTCATGACCCCCCCCATGACCTTTCAGACCAATCTGCATACATTCACTAGACCTCATCACATATTTATTAAACAGAGGATGACCAGAGCTGGCAACTCTTTAAGGCCACCTTTCTTAAGGAACAAGAACTCTCCATCCTGAGGTGTAGGGAATCAGGCAAGGCAGGCCAGAAACTGGCATGGATGAATAAATATCTGCTCCTCAAATTGAGGACCAAGAAAAATGCACAGGCAGTGGAAGCAGGGACAGGTGATCTGGGGGGAATATAGGAATATGGTTTGGATGTGTTAGGGATGGGATCAGGAAAGCTAAGGGACTTGGAAGGGATGTAATGAATAACAAGAAGTGATTCTATAAATATATAGGTCAGAGGAGGCCAGGGACAGCATACCCACAAGATAAATTAGAAGGGAGAACAGGTGACATGAGATATGGAGAAGGCTGAGGTACTCAATGAGTTCTTTGCCTCAGTCCTCACTGGCCATAAGGCTTCCCACATCTCTCAATTCCCTGAACATTTAGGTAGGGGTTGGGATAGCACAGACCCTGCAACTGTAAGTAAAGAGCAGGTTCAAGACCACCTGATCAAACTGAACAGCCACAGGTCTATGGGATGTGATGTCCTGAGCTACTTGATGTTGTTGCCAAAGCACTCTCCATCCTCTTTGAAAAGTTATGGAGGTCAGGTGACATCTCAAATGACCAGTAAAAGGGAAATAACACTAGTATTTTTAAAAATAGCAAAAAGGAAGACTCAGACCAGTGAGCCTCACCTCTCTGCCTGGCAAGACCATGGAGCAGATCTGCATGGAAATGAGGCTAAAGCACATACAAGACAAGGAGGCCATCCAAGACAGCCAGCACAGCTTTAGTAAGGGCAAATCATGCCTGACTTGTTTGTGGCCTTCTATGATGAAAATGACTGCAAGAGTCAACACGGGAAGGCCAGATGTCATCTATGTAGACTTCTGTAAGGTCTTATACAACATCATTACCTCCAAACTGGGGAGACAAGAATTTTAAGGGTTCCTAGGTTTCATAACTATTCAGTGGATAAGAAACTGGATGAATGGATATAGCCCTCGAGTTGTGATTAATGGCCTTATGTCCAGGGGGAGGCTGGTAACAAGTGGGGTCCCTCAGGGCTCTGTCTTGGGACTGGTGCTCTCTAATATCTCTACTGGTGGCACAGACAGTGAGATTGAGCACAGCCTCAGCAAGTTTGCAGATGACACCAAGCTGAGCACTGCAGTGACACAAGAGGGATGGGATGCCATCCAAAGGGACCTGGGAAAACCTGAGATGTGGGCCCATAAGAACCTCATGAAGTTCAGTAAATCCAAGTGCAAGGGCTGCACCTGGATCAGGGCAATCCCAGATATGAGCACAGATTGGCAGATGAACTCTTTGAGAGCAGCCCTACAGAGGAGGACACAGGAGTTCCTTTGGATGAAAAGCTGGACATGACCCAGAAGTGTTCACTTGCAGCCCAGAATCACAGAACCAATTAGGTTGGAAAAGACATCTGAGATCCTCAAGTCCAACCTGTGACTGACAACCCCATGTTGACTAGACCATGGCACTAGGTGTCACATTCAGTTTTTCCTTGAACACCTTCAAAGATGATTACTCCAACACCTCCCCAGGCAGCCCATTTCAATGTTTCATCAGCCTTTCTGTGATGACATTCCTTCTGGTGTCCAACCTGAACCTCCCCTGGCACAGCTTAAGACTGCTCTTGTCCTGTCACTCACTGACTGGAAGAGGCCCATTCCTGCCTGGCGACAACCTCCTTGCAGGTGGTTGTATAGAGGCATAAGGTCCCCCTGAGCCTTCTTTTTTTCCAGGCTAAACAACCCCAGCTCCCTGTTTTTGGTATTCCAGGTTTCCTTTTTGACTGAATTTTGACATATTGCTTCTCCCATTCACGTTACACTTAAATGGAATATAATACACTTAAATGGAATATAAGGTAATACTCAGAATAGGAAAACATTTTGCTTCCCCCAGTTCCCTCTCAAAACAGTGTTGGAAGGATTGGCTAGACCTACAGATGTACATGTTATTCTGGGCTGGATAACCTCCCGAGCTCTAATTGATGTGGAAAGAGCTGGAAATTTCTAGAATCATTTGCCTCTGAATCTGTAATAATCTAATGCCTTTGCATGGAAATGCCCTGCCGCAGTAAGGAAACAGGGCAACATGATACCAGTTCTCCAACTTTAAACTGTGTTGATTGTAATTACTAGAGGCTGAAGCATCCCTGGAGAGGACATATCTGAAACAGACAAAAAGTGAGGGTTTTCCCAACATGCTTTTTAAAGATCTCATGAGCAACAAAATCAGTTAAGATATCTTGACTGCTTTCCAACATCAGTAAGTATCTCCTTTGAAGTTACAATCAGATGGGAAATTTTTCTTCATTCCTGTACTTAACAACATAAGTTGAATTAGCATGCTGTTAAATGACAAACATCAGTTGCAAGCTAAATAAATCCTCCTGTCTACACAATTCTGAAATACTTTGGGATCCTTCAGGATGAAAAATGCTTAATAACAATCATGGTATGTTGTAATGAGTACTGCAATCTTTTCATTTATTCAATAACAAATTGATTTCTTCCCAAGAGCTGATTTTTCCCTTGTGCCAGTCTCCAATATCCTTCCTTGATGTAGCAGTTAGAGATTAAATTGCTCCTGGGGCTAAGCTCCCAGGCACACAAATTCTCCAAGAATCAGGTTTACACTATTTTATCATTTGGTTCAGTGGTTGATCTTCATAACATCAGTTCAACCGGTGTAATCTTGAGACTGCAATCCCTTAGTTCAGCTCTAGAAGCAACTTCTTACTTCTTTTAACATCTCAGGGGGCTGCAGAGAATTCTCAGGTTTCCACTGGTGAGTGGAGGTTCACCTAATAGCTACGATGCACTGATAAATTGTGAACCAATAAACACAAAAAGAAGTAGCATTATCACATCCACCTTATTTCAACACAAGAAAGAACTCTGAAGCTTAAAAGAATTCAAATACAGCAGTGGAAGGAATTTTTCACCCTCCTTGACTCTGTATAATAGCAAGCTCTTTCCAATCCCTTCCTGAGAACGTCAAAACACTAGTTTTTCTGGGCTTTCTTCCCTCCTAGTTCTTAAACTCAGATTCCCAGAAAGGGCTCCTTCACAGGGAATACCCCCTTATTTTGGTGCAACTGTCAGCATGCACCCTTGCACAGGAGATGCAAGAGACCAGGAAAGCCCTTCAAGAAGCAAGAGGCAGGTCCTGGGCACAGTTTGCGGCCATTAAAGAAGTCATAGTTATATTGGACAAGGCACTTGTTCTCTGATACAGCCAACAGACTGTAGAGCAGGCACTAAGACACCTAAGAAAAGCATGTATGTGAGATCCAGCTGCCACGTGGAGCACTGGCCCGTCACCCGCTGCAGGATGGACTGCACACTTCACTCAGCTGGACCAGAGCTCAGCACAGCCTCAGCAGTGACACTCCATTCTGCAAGCTTCTGGTTTGAAGGCACTGAACACTAGGAAAGGAAGTTACACTGAGTACAAGGGAATGACACTTGAAGCCCAAGATCAGCACTTAGAAATTCAACCATCAATACTGCAACAAAAGCACTACTGCATGGAAGAATAGCTGTTCTGGACTGGGTTTCTCCATCACCACTCCCTTCTATTTACTGATCTCATTCATCCTCTTCTATCTCACTTAATGTAGCATTCCTTTCCTTTGAAAAAGTCCTCTCTGTCCATAAAAACTTTGCCAGAGACAGGAAAATTGCTAAGCATCTTGTGTATAGAAGGCAGCCACAAAATTATCCCTGCTTTCAAATGTGCAAAACATTTTAACCTCACAAAAAGCAGCAGTGCCTCTTCTGCCCTTGTGTTCCTACAGGGCACACAGATAACAGCACATCTGCTCTCCTAAAGCCCCAACAGGCTTCCTGACAAGGAGTCTCACCTGTAAGCTATGACAGGTTAATTGGCAGTAGTGCCCTTGAATTACCTGGCCAAATTCACATACCACCCTCAGCCAATGCTTAACCAAGCTGCACACACTTTGCCATTTAAACTTCTCATCAGCTACTCCATCTGGTCCCCCAGGCAGTTTAATGAAAGGCTCCCATCTTGAGTTTACTTCTCAGGCATTGCACTGGCATGACAGCTCATTCTGGGAAACACAAGGCCAGCATGGACCTACAGGATGGTCACATCTATACAGCTACCTCAGGTTTAGCAAAGGAGCCAAAATCAAGGGCATATATTAACAAGTACTGGGAAGTGGGCCTTCCTCAATAAAATACAGCATTGTCACCTAAAATATCTATTATTTTATATCTAGTAGTGATTTAAAAGAGTTGGAGTGTGACTTACCCTGCTATTTGGATTTGACACATGGTAAATGAGTGCTACTGGGGAAGGGGGAAAGAAGAGGGGCTAAATTACCCTTTTGACAGGTTCTGAAGAATGTTTTGGCTTGTTGAGCTACTGATGCCTCAGAAGGGGTCTAAATACTGTAGGAGACACTTTGGGGGTGGATGGTCTGAGACACGGCAAAGACGTCTATAATTGAGTTAGGTGTTAGAAGTTTATTTCAGGGTGGGAGAGGGAGAGGGCCTGCTATGAGCCAGCAGATAGAACTCAAAGCGGGCTCGGAGAGAACAATACAAAAGGGGGTAAAATATGAATACATGAGCTCAAGACTTAAGAAGAGAGTGACAGAACAGAAGTGAGAGAGTCGGGGAAAAAGAGCAGCAAGAGAACGTAGAAAGAGACAAGAGAAACAAGAGCGTAGCAAGAGTGAAGCAAGAGAGACCAAGAGAGAGAACTCTCTTTTACAGTTACTTATATAATCTATACTTTTGAATATTCTATTCTTTCACTAACCAATCTTTCTAAGTATACTAATACAGTAACATTTGTGTGCGACCTCTAGAAATCGCTGGTTTTGCATATTTTTAGTTATCTCAGGGTCCTTTAGACCTTTCCTTATAAGGCTTGGAAGAGGGGTCTCAGCTTAGTTTTACTGGGGGAAAGAATGTGTTCTGGCATACCAGACCGGTTTCTCTGAATTATTCAAACCGTGCTTTCATTTGTATTTCTTCCTTAGCCTTTCTGGCTACAGAGTCATATTTATAATTTGTTTCTAATTCTACCTTCCCAACACCTCACTTCTCAACACACAGCAAATTTCTCTAGCTGGCTTCCATGAAAGTAGTATCCTACTATTGCATGCACTAGAATACAATAGAGAACCCGAAATAATCTCTGAAAAAAATGGGGCTTCTACATGGCACAGTGTGACATCTTGTGGAGATACCAGTCTGGGACTGGAAACAAATTGTGACACTGCTGTAGTTCTTCCACCTCGGCTGAAGCTGTTTTGAACCCAGTTGGGCTGGCTCTTTGGAGGAGCAATGTTGCATGAGTGTGGCATATACCGCATTCAAGTCAACAACTACTTCATTCCCTGTTTGTTGCTCTGACCCTTGCATCTTGACATACACATTCACTGAGTCAACTGAGTCTCAGCAGCACACCTTTGTATTCCCATCATACCTGAACACTGGAATCAACACTCTAAATCAAAATTCTCTGAGTAATTCAGTGGAACACTTCACACAACTCCTAGACCCATGAAAATAATTGGAGAAGACTTATTTGACCATTTATCCGACATTTTCTGCACCAACCCCTCCAGCCTAATCTCACTGGCTTTGCCAGTTATTCCATTGCTGTTTCAGATAGATTAAACACCTGACTCCTTAGTAATATAAAAGGTCTCAAAGCTTGCAGAGGGCTTTTTAGTATTTAAATATATATTGCTATGCTCAGTTTCCTATTATTATATCTCATTACTTCCTTCCAAGCCTTCAGCAATTCTATTGAAACATCTTTTTTGAAGTATCTAGAATTTCTTAAAGGTCTCCCAACACACAGTCTCCTTCTTTGCCCACAGTATCTAACAATTCCACATCGTCTGGTGATCTGGCAAAAGGAAACCAATTCCTGTCGGAGTGCAATACGTACAGTCTATTCATATCTCTTCCCCCAGAAAGAGATGGCTCACTTGTAAACTTTGGGGCTGAAATCCATTGGAAAACAGTCAAAACAAATTTTTCATTCTGTTTCCACTGTAAATAAGAAACTGGCAGTAGCACACAAAGGTCTAAGAACACTGAACTAATGATGCTGTCTTCTTCCCAGAGACATGCCACCAGGAGACACACAAAAAGGAAAAGGCAACACATTTGGTCTCAGACAGGTGATAACCCAATTCATCTTGTAAGTGGCTAAAATTAACTGGTTCAGGCAGGGGAACACTCCATCGCAAACCCCCACACCAGCTCTCTGTAAAAATCAGATTTTGCTTAGCTGTACAGAGCTTTCACGTCCTTGCTGCTCAGAGACACAGCAGCAGAGGAAGACTGTTCCTCCTTATAGCAAGTGCCTCTTAGCATTAGCTGTAGCAGATTTCAGTCCTTACAGGAATACAGCTTCCTCCCTTCCCACTGGGAGGATTAACACTTGTGCTCTCTACAAGCAACTGCTTGTCTTGCAACTCCAAAATAAGCACCTTTGAGGCACCTACAGGATACACATTCCCTCTGGTTCCCTGCGCTCTTGTCAAGCTCTTGGGGCGATGCAAGCTGTCAGCCACATGATCCCAGAGCAGAGGAGAGAGTAACACCGGTGCTATCCATGGACAGAGCAGGCTTGCTGTAATTGCTTCTAAAAGCAAATTCCACTGGGCCCAGGGGAGGGCAGAGACTGGCACGTGCCTGTAGATACTCTCAGAGAAGATCTCTTATTCCTTTCAGCTTCTACTGTGCAAGCTTACTGACCTCCTGCAGTATTAATGAATTCCTCTCACCTCCTTGCTCCGACATCTGCTCAGGAGAACGGATGAGTAAGCAGGTAATCCAATTGGGCAGGAGCAAAGCCGTGAGCCAATTCTCCCACACAACTGTGTTACCCCTACTGCTCTTTGGCACTGCCTGCCCCTATAGGTCCTGCATTCCAAGAAAAAGCTTTTGGGCTTCCTGCCCTGAGGATGGCTGAACAGACTTTCTCCAACTCCAGCTTATTTTATTGCTCCTGTGTAAGTACGACATGAAAGGCTGACTTCTCATTTCTAAGATTTCAACATTGACAAAGCAAAAATGAAACCTTTCTTTCTCTTCATCTCCTTCTTACTTTCTGTTAAGCTGGTTTAAAAAAAAACAATTGCTCCCCCACACAGAGAAAATTAGACCAGACAGAACAAAAGGATTCTGCACAATAGGAACAAATCAGATCCAAATCAAACACTTCCAGTAAAACAAATTCTCAGGTAACCTTTGGAAAGTTAAAACAGGCCGTAATACTAGACAGCTGGAAATTAAGGACAGAAAATGTCCATTAATTTAATCCAGCTCATGTCAGGGCTAGGACAAGATTGGCTGATATAAGTTGCCAACCAGTGCTTTTCTCTAGACTTTCTTCCAAAGGCATCAAACAAACTTTTATCGATTCCCTTCCAATACACATTCATATTCAATCAGTATAAATATTAAGACAATTCCTACTGATGGTCAGATGAATTCTTCCTTGTCCAGGCATTTCTGCTACCACTACTTAACTTTCAGTTGCACATAAATTTTCTTCCCTAGGCATCCTAAGGCATGCTTAGGATGCCTTTTTGCCTTTCCATGTTTTACAGTCTTTCAGTGGAACGCTTCACTGTAGGAAGAGCAAAGATCATCTCTCCCACCTCTTTCATCTCCCATTCATACCATATCACTAAAGGATCTGCTAAAAATCAAGGAAAAAAGCAAGAATGTAGACAGCTTTTCTCATTCACTATGAGAATGTGTTCATCTCTCCTTGGCTCAAAATAGTATCTGACAAGAGTGAATCATATGAGTTCTGAAAAATTCACAAGAAATAAGCAAAGAAATCTATAGCTGCCTTCCTCAATCTCACTCCCTGACTGCCTTATTGACTTCTGCTGCCTGCATCGACCATTTGCAGCTACCTGTCTGCTTTCACTTCCATTAAGGTAGCTACCAATAAAACATGAGAGGAGTGGGAAGAAAGGGAAGCACTGAATTACTGTGGGGACCTGCAGCACTGCCTCTCACTGAGGGGGATTAAGAGGGACCAATGAGAAAATACATAGCACAAAAATTGTTTGCCTTCATGAGAAGCCACTGAGCTAACCAAATATGAATAAAAATCATAGATTTTACTTTATTTATAGAATTAATATAAAATATCCCAAAATACCTTCATAGAGCCTGTATACCCAGGATGCCACTAACTTCCAGAGCTGGGTCTGGAATTAAGAGGGCATTTATCTTCAAACAGATTAATGTCCATTCTCCCATTAATTTACACTTTCAACAACTTGCCCTCCACCACGTTTCTGGCTCCAGTCTTCCCTCTATTCTTCTAACGTAGGAACTGTACCTACACTGTAGGAAGCTAAACCTGACAGTGTTTACATGACTAAATACGCTAACCCAGAGACAAGGTAATAGTTGCATTTTTATGGAAAGGGAGTCCAAGGACTGAAACCAAGCAATAAGCCAAAATATATTGCAAGGGCTATTACCCTGTAATTCCAAGCCACAAAAGGACTGGTATGAACTTGGCCCCCATTTCTTTACAAGTCAAAGAGAAAAAATTATATATATATACATTTCTCCAAGCATTTGACTTTTTCCTCTATCCTTTTACTTTTTCTGACCCCATGTATTTTCTGCTGCTTTAAGCTTCCCTCCTTGTGGACAATCATATGTTGTTAAAAAGCTATACTTGATTTGAGAAGGAAAAAAAAGAGAAAAGCACTAGCTTTTGTGTGTATGTATCTAGATAAAGGCTGACAGCTGGACTCAATGATCCTGAAGGTCTCTTACAATCTAAACAATTCTATGAGTCTACAGATGTGTATCTATAGGCACATCTTTCTCTACACAAGTGCACAGATGAAAACCCATGATGTTTGAGAACTAATCAAGAAATTACTATGCATTTATACCTACACATAAACAGCCTTAGTCCCTCACTGGAGCACTATATACCTATGAGTTTTTCCTTGGTGGAAAGCAAAACTCATGGAGAAGGCTGCTCACCCTGGCCTCAGCCCAGCGCAGAGTCAGCAAGCACCCTGTTGTCACATCCAGACCTGAAAGCTGGAAAACACCTCCATGTTTACAGTTTAAATGCCCACAAGAGGTAAGGAAATAAATGTTAGAGACCAAACATTAGAAATTATTAAAAAAATGGACCTCTGCCAAAACAGAGAATATTATGCCTCTAAATAAAATTTTAAAGGAAAAAAGCCAAAATACAAACACTGAGTAATACTAATCTTTAATTGCAGATAAGTTGTAAATTTAGCCTGTGTAGAGCTCCAAAATAAAAACAACTAATCACAGTGTTATAATGTTAAATTTTTTCAAATATCCTAGGAGTCAAAAAAGGCTACAAGTAAAATTTCTTGAGGGAGCACACCTGAAAACCATTCAAAGTCTTCTTCAAGTTCTCAATTTAAAACATCTTGTTTGCATGTCATCGTGTCTGAAACAGCAAAAAACCCTCATGGAGGCTTAAAACATATGTAGTTTGGTCCTCAAATGAAAATATGAGAATCTGCAGATTATTTTCTTAATACTACAGAGGATATTTTTTAACGCTATATGTATATATTTCAGTTACATGTCAAACATACAGATTTTTTCAATACCATAACTGTAATTCTTTAACTTTGGTTTATTTTACACAGATAAGCAAAGATTTACATATTTCAAGGCCCACAAATGACAACCCAACCTTCACACTTCCATTCTAAAATAAGACTCCTTAAAAGCCAAAACAAATATGCTGTGTCCACCTCTTCCAGAAAACAAGAGTACATAAATTAGTTTGTGTCACATACAAGTTTTCCTGCAAGCAGAGAAAAAAAAAAAAATAAAAAAAAAATAAAAATAAATAAATGAATAAATAAATGCAACTTTCAAAATAAGCGTTCCTTTGCTACAGATAAAACTTTAGCAATGGGAAGTTGTTCTACAGAATAGAGTGGAAATTGCACTGCAGAAGGCCTGACATAGGATCAGGAAACCCACACACAGAGAAAGTGTAACTGAATGGCAAGTTCAGCTTTACTATGTGTCTTCTGTTTGCATCCACAGCAGTATTAAGCATCTGTCTTCCCCCAAGCAGCACCGGGAAGGGAGGAATCTTTTCGCATCGAGAACCATCTTGAGCAACACACTGTGGTCAAATTAAGTCAGTGAGTCACACCATAAAACCAAGAAAAATCAGACATGTGGTTACTTTTTCCTACTATGACCTTGATTCCATTCATGCAAAGCAAATGTTCCTAGAAGAAGCTTGAAAGCCTGGCTATGAGGGAGGAAGGAACAAAATAAAAGAGAACAATTAACATGATTTACTGGTTTGGTACACTTGGCACACAATTGCAGTGACTCCCCCCAGTCCTCCAGCATCCATCAAATCCATCCAAGGCTAATACAAGTCACCAGTCTCACCCTGCAGATTGAAATATTCAGTGAGCATTTCCTTTGCTATGCAGTTACAGCATACCCAAAGTGCCCCCCTGCCGTCTCCACTAACCAGAGGCACTATTTGGTAAACCTGGTCTTACATATCAGCAAGACAATTGCTCAAGAGAAATCTCAGGAGCAGGATCTTCTCACCTCTAAGGAAGCTTGAGATGAGAAGATTAAGTTACTTTGAGGGAAACCAAAGTAATTGAAACACAAAAGGCAGTTCCTAATTTTTTTTTTATGTAGCAGCCATTAGATTGATCTCAGAGCTCTGACAGGCTAAGACAAATGCTTTGGAAAAGGGAATACTAGTGAAGGATTCAGCAGTACCCAAAGAGGTGGCCAAACAAGCAGAAAATTAACCAGCCATGAGCAAACTTCTAAATCAGGTACTTGATGGAACATACGACTGTAGGAAGATTCAGTCCAAAAGTCTCAAGTCACCTAATTCATGTGATGGACAGATGATATACTTCCTCTTCCCAGTCCAACACTCTGGTCTGGATGGCAATAACTTTCCTCTGAGCAATATTGCTCGGTCAGTGCTGCTGGTCATCCTCAAATCTCATGGTCTCACCCAGATGGCAGTCTGGGGTCCAATACTGTGCAAAAACTCATCACAGAGCGTGTACAATACCCAATAAATCCAAGAGCCCATTCAGCACCTATGTGCACACATATAAACATAATCCACTCCTTACAAGCCAAAAACTATTACATGATAATTCTGTCACCACAGAGCTGCTTTGGGCCTTGTTGTAAATTGGACTCTCTAAGAGCTTACAAACCACACTCTAATTCCTCACAGCCAGACAGGCGCTTATACAAGGGTCAGGCTGGAATATAAATGTTGCGTATCTCCACTGCCAGTGCTTCAGAGCTGTTAAATTCCCTCAGATGAGAACTGGACCAAAGTCAGTTTGAGTGAAGTGTTGTGCATCTGGTTCAGAGATCTCTCATATTGCAACCACAACACTTTCCCTTCCCTCTTTGAAGTATTTTATATGAAACATGGTCTCTACATCCCCTCTTTAGTTTCTCCTCTCCTTTGATCTAGGCAGGATAAAGTAGGATAATCATATTTTTCTTCAAGATGAATAAAATCTCAATTTCCAATAAAGAATGACTCATTTAAAGAAAGGCAAATGTACAATGGTTGGAAAGCAAAATGGGGAGAGACAGAGATGGTGGTCATAACCCCATAAATCCACTGCCACTCACTATATTTGAGTATCAGAATGGAATACTTTGCCTGAATATTGCCCCTTTTTTTCCCCTCTCTTTTTGCTTCTCTTCTGTTTCTTGTAATTTTAGCATAGGGAAAGAGAAAAAAAAAAAAAGTTTGCTTCCAAAACTATTCCAAATTATTGATCCATCAGTTCTTCTGTGCTTCTCAAATTATGAGGGGTATACAGGCAACATACATGTAACACAAATCCTGTACTTCCTTAAATTCTTTAAAATCTTAAAAATATCTCTGGATCTGAAGATGCAATTACTGGTCTGCACACCAAAAAGGCAGGAGAATAAATTTAAAGCAGAGCTGATATCAGAAGATATTTTGATAGCACAAGGGAAGATTTTGTCATGCAGAAAAACAGTTCTAGATAAAATAGAGATCTTGCTTAGCTTTTGATCATGCAATGACCAGATTACATGAAAGCTCTGCAGCTGTTTTGCTAGTTAAAGAAAGCAATAGCTGGAGGATTTTAAAATAAAAAGCATGTAACCCTAAAATGAATTACAAACAGAATGGAAAGCTATTAAGCAATTTACCCAAACATAGGATTTGACTGTCTTTCTTCTTGTGCCCAAGAAGGCAGGCTGAACTCATAAGGGTTATGGAAAAGCTGGTCCCAGACATGAGCACACCCCAAGGCTTGGCAAGTCAGGCCTTGGCATCCCACCAGAGGCAGGAACTACAATAATGTAGATGATGCATCAGAAGAGAAAGGACCAATTTGTATTAGTCATGGACTTTGTGGCAAAGGTGGCAGCAACAAAACATGAAACAAGAGAATAGGAAATTGCATGGCATTACCTTTAATAGCATATTATCAAGACCCAGCTGCCTATACCACACTGGCTTCTTTTTAGTTTCTGTTCATTTTTTTCATTGACAAGCAAACAAAGCAGCAACTTCACTAGCTCATCAACAGTAAAAATGGGATTTGCATCCTCACCAATTCCAAAAGTAAAAAGGTGCATGGTTTCTATCAAAAAGGCAAAGACAAGGGAAGCATAGCCACACCCCCAACCAAATATCATACACCCCACCCCCAGATTCTTCCTGTGGCTGTCAGGTTTATTTCTAATTCCCACTTTCTGCTCCTTATGGAACATCTTCCTCAGTCTGGTTATGTGCAGCACTGAGCTCTCATCCATACATGACACCTTCAGCTGTACTTGCAATACTAAAACATATTTCATTGAAAATTACCAGATCTTAAAAAAGGAAAAAATGTTTCCAAGCCTCCTGTTTTGGCTCCTACTACTAATGCTAGAAGCTAGCCAGGTGGGCACTGGCAAGAAGAGCCAGAGGCAGCAAGGCAGCACAACCTTAGTGATCCTTGACATCAGCATTCCCACCATTAACAGCTTCCTTGCATCAGGAATACATCTGACTCACTGAAACAGGTAAAATAAGAGCAGGAAATGTATTTATTATGTGTAAAAAGAGTGTAGTCGAGTTCCTTTCCCCACCTACTCCATACTTGACCGATTCAACTCGAGATGGTATTCATTTGTGAAGGAAAAAAATAGGCATACAATTTACCTGCTAAATGCACTGTCTGATTATGAAAGGAATGTCCAAATTTAAAACATGACTGGTAACAATTCTTGCAATTGAAAGTATTTAACCCTATCCCTAATGTTGTTACTCATCCAAAAAAAAAAAAATTAAAAAAAAACAAAAAAAACCCAACAACAGAAAAGAAACCACAAAACCACCACCAAAACACCAGTATTCACATAGAATTTGGAAAAATACATATATGAGATATTGTATGGCCAAGTATTCTTAACTTCAAACATTTCATTGGGCTGTTTGCATACCCTAAGATGGTCTTCAGGCCAAGACAAACCAAAATTCAAAGAGTCTCAGCTTGTAAAATATCTATATAAAACGCTGCACAATAGAAAAGTGCCAGACCAGCAAACCAAGCATAAAAAATCTGTAACACTGAGAATAACGGCACAGAACATACAAAATTTACTCCTAACATGCTGTTTATTTTTTATTTTTTTTTTGCTACAGGAAGTACAATAACTAAAGACTTTTTTCTGTGTGAAATAAGAGCCCAGCCCAAAGCCAAGTCAAGCTAATGATAGTAATGGGCACTGAATTACATTCACCTTAACAATAAACAAAATGGTCTTAATCAAATCTTGCATCATTCTTCATAACACTTCATTGCATTATGGTTTAAGCTATGTAAATTTAAATATATTTCTTTCTAAAGGAAATTAAATAAAAATTCAGATTAGCAATAGTTACCTATAAACTTCAGAACAAAATTTAAGACATCAATAATAAAATTGAAAATAAGCACACTGCTTCAGAGGATAGAAAATTCTAAATATCACTGTACTAAAAAGGCGATTTAACATGTCACAGCAGTTTTGAGAAAAAATCAACTTCTTTTAAATATTAAAAAAAGAAGGCCACACATACAGATGTTACCATAGCTGTTCTGTGCTATTTATTTTTATATAAAATCCACTCTTTAATGCTGTCCAAATATTTTTCAGGTGTCACAGACTTCTGAAATAAGCAAACACATCAAAGAAATGTGAGGGAACCAACTATGCCTTGGCAGCTGACAAAAGCATCTTTTGACAGTGAGGAGTCAGGAAGGCAAGTTCAGACTGTGGGACATGCTTCTCCACAGCAGCTTTCTGCTACAATGGGCAACAGTGGGAAGGCCAGCAGTGCTGACCTAAAATGAATAATTTTAAGTTCAACCACAGTTAACATGAGACAGGCAGTCCCATTCCTTCAAATACAGCCCCTTCAGCCAACCTGCAGATATAGGCAGGAATCATTTTGTTGGTTCTTTTCAGATTGTAAGGTCAGCACCTACAAAGATCTAAAAAACATCAGCTAAATTTTCAGCTGATGAAATCAAGGCAGACTGGGTTAAAACAATTCACATAAGATTATTATGTGTTATTATTATTATTATACTAGTTTTACTAGTGCAGGAGCATAAATTCTGTATTCAAGGTATGAGACACAATGTCTAGACTCGTGTTCTTTAGTATGTTCTACCTCTCCACAGTGGTAACTGCCCTTCCAACACAACAGCCAGCACATGAAGCTTTCAGTCTGGTCCAGCTGGCAGGAGGGCTGGAGGTCCTGCTCTCAAATCAGCAAAATTTCACAGTGGGATGAAATCCAAAAGTCACTCAGATTTAGGCAGTCACATTTTTCCCCAGTTAGCCAAGACAAAGAGACAGAGGTTTTCACAAAAGAGGTGGTTTTCCTCTGGCACAGAGTCATCACCATCTGGGCACAGAACAAATACCCTCCATTTCCTAGGTTTTACATAAGCTGGGGGCTGCTAGGAACCTAATAACTGTGTATTTTCAGTTTTATTTGTTATTAATCCTGATGAAATTTTCTGGTCACGGATCAAAGTTCTTTAAAAGTATGTGAAGTTAAATATGCCATGTC